>NW_006203092.1:265357-300128 GCF_000334495.1 Tupaia belangeri chinensis | reverse complement strand
TGTGTTCCTATAACCCCAGCTACTCAGAAGGGTGAGGCTGGAGGACCATGAGCTCTAAGTGGTTTGGGCAACACAGTGAGATCCTGTCTGAAAAAAAAAAAAAAAAGAGGCAGATATAGTGGTGCATGCCTTTAAAAAAATATAAAAGTTGTTAGTTGAGCCATCCTTTGCCATGCCTCATGATGAATTGAGTCTCTTGTGACACTAAGACAGAACTAGAAAATTTCTTAGAGATCAGTGCAGGGCCATCACCAATTTAAAAATAGAAGAAGAAAAAGGAGGAGGAAAAGAAAGAAGAGGAGGAGGAGGAGAAAAGAAAAGAAGAGAAAAGAGAAGAAAAAATAAGTAGGAAAGAAGAAAAGACAGCAAACCATGTAAGTTCCTGTTCTTCACACTTTCTCGTGTTAGGACTGAGTATGATTTTGCTCATGCAGTAGCTTGAGAGCTCTGTTCTGTCTAGGTATTTGCAGAGCCCCAGCTACTCAAGTTCTATAGGAATGCCATCTTGCTGATCAGATCTTACTGGCCCCCAGGACACCCCCCCCCACGACCCCGTGTTGAGGCCCCACATGTGAATGCACCCCATGATGGGGTTAATTCTGCTGCTCCTGCCCGCCTCCCTGATCCAGTTGTAGCTAACTGCACTTCAGGCCACTGAGTAAAGGGAAACTTGATCTGCTTCCTTCGGCAGAGTTCATGGTAGGCTGTGGATATCAGCGGGAGGATGAGTGTTCTCAGGCAATGAAATTGAAAATGCTTCAATTACTGGTTCAGAAACAAAATCTCCATAAACATCACAGACTGCAAATAAACTATCTAAATGCCTGATTAGATGCTTTATTGTTGAATAAATATGTGCAGGAGGGAACGGCAACATATATGAGCTACATTATATAAAAATTGCAAACACCAATAAGTCAGAGAAACAATTTAAAAAGGAAAAAAGTATGAAGCAGACCAGTGGTCTTGGCCAAAACACTTCCTCTGAGTTTCCAAGACACAGATAGGCTATATCGGAAATATTGGTTTGCAAACAGTTTGTCTAGAAGTGGGAACATATTTACCATGGGCACCATGTCCAGGTTAGCTGACAAATGCAGTTCAGACTGTGACATCCCTGGGCACCACATAAACTCATAGTGATGGAAGACATTTTTATGGAAAAACACACTAACATCTGTCTCCTTCCTTTAAGGTGTTAGGACTCCTTTACTCATTTTCACTCAGCTGCACTCAGTTCTGTGTACCACATTCAGGCCGCAATTCATGTTTTAATCATACTTCGAGGGCACCAGCCTATTTACACAGACCACAGTGTGAATGGTGCCCCCTGGAGTTGTGCAACAGGGATAGCTGACTTCCATGGCCTGGGAAAAGTACTAGCTACAAAACAAGCTTCACTCACATGGCTTCCGCTGTGCTCTGTTGTGCAGGAGGGAGGTATCCAGTCCCCGTGAGGACTTAGGAGAGACTGTGCTAATAGCAACCATGAGAAACACACCATGACAGAGCTGCCTCTAACCCCACCCCCAAACTAGTGGGATCATCTCTATCTTCATATCACGGTCACCCTAGCACCACTCCCAGAGTTTCTGATTTTATTTGTCTGGGCGGGGCCCAGGCATCTGAATACAAAAATAATCCAGATGATTCTTATGAGCAACTGGGACTGAGAACCGCTGCTGTCAACAGCCACACTTTATTTTCTTTTTCTCTAAATATAAGAAAAGGTAAAAGGCACTTTAGTGTTCAAAGACTGAAATCAGGTTCTTTGGTATGTCTGAAAACACATCTGACTCAGTAAGTCTCTTGGTCAGTGTGGAATGAAGTGGTGGAACTAGGACTGGGATGTTACCTCCAAGATCAACACCAGGAAGAGACTAAAAGCAAGACCTAATGAGGAGGAGATGAGGGAAAGGGGGGAAGAGAGAGAGGTAGGATGGTCTAGACAGAGAGGGTCTGACACTTAGAATAAAGAAATGCAGGGAGCCCCAAGTCTGGAGTTGTAGGGGGAACATTTTATTGACAGCCATGCTGGGATGGCCATTGCTATAAAGCAGTCACATGTGTAAAATAAATATACAAACTCAGTGGTTTCTGGAATTAGCAAAACTGTTATGAAGGAAGCAACATCTCAAATTAATGAAACTAACAAAGCTTAACTAAAATTTCTATTGCATTTTCATTTTTTCTTTTGCTATGAATCTTTAAAGACTGATATTTAGGGGATCACCGAGTAGCGTGGTGGTTAAGGCGCTAGACACTCCCACATGGCCAACCATGGTTCAAGTCCTGGACTTGGCAGCTTGCTTCCTCACTTTCCACCTCTCTCTGTGACTCTCTCTGGTCAAATTAAAAAATTTAATTAATTTAGTTTAACTTAATTAATTTTTAAAAAGACTGATATGTGTATGTGTATAGTGTCTTTAAAGATAATGAGAAATATATGTATTTGATAACAATAAATTTTATTATGATACTAATATTCTCCCATTTTGTTATAGTAGGATATTCAAGATGAGAGAGAAATGAGTATTTGGGTTTAGGCCAGAGGTAATAGAGCTCTTCAAAATCATTACTTACAAAATTATTATCAGATTAGAAGGAGATCTGAAGTTATCTGCTTAATCGTCTGCTACAAAGCAAAAAAAAAAAATCAAATAGTTTGTAAATTAAAATCTCTCACATCATTCAAAGTGTAATTCCCTTAGGTGTTATAAATACGCCAGTCATTTCTTGTCAGTTCTTCAATGAAAAACTGGCTGCTATCCCACATCCCTTAAAACATTCCTTAATGCGTTCCTGGCCCTTGATTTTGTCCACTTGAGCCCATCTCATCATCTCTATCCAGGCTTCTGTTTGGAATAAACAACCTGCCTTTTCTACTTAGTAACAAAAAATGACAATCAACTTTTGAAGGAAAAAATCAATTTCTTTTTTCAAAATAAAAAAATGATTACACAAAGAATAAGGATGAGAATAATGTATAAAATCTCTCATCATCTTTAGCTCACACATTTCTTTGCAGGCTTACTTTCTGAACTTCAGTGTCAGTGGCAAGAATCTATAATATACATAATAATATAACCTGAACTTTCTTAGCCTTGATTTCATCATCTATACAGGATTGTCATGAAGATAGAGTTTGGGGATGCTGTTTTTAATTAATGGAAAAATTCAACTGCCCTCACTCCTAGGCATATGTGCTCCTTACCATGACATCGTCTTGAAGTCTTTGGTCTTAAGGTTTTAATTTCAGATCTCTCTGGTCACAATTTAGCTAACAATTTAGATGTGAAGCCTCTAATCATAGGGCAACCCACAAAAACAAGCCTACTGAGAAACGTGATCTCTGGCCATGTCTCCTTTTGCTCACATGGTTCATAGTTTGCCATTCTTAAGATAGCCAGTCATTAACATAAGGGAAGGGATTCATGAGACCACAAAGTCCTCCTACCGTTGACTCTCACACCCTAGGAATTCCATGCACTACAAGCAACTAACAAAGCCACAGATCAGGAAGTCTCTCTTTATTGGGGGTAAATGAAGACCAGTGCTTCCCAACACAGCAATTCAGCAACAATGAAAGAATGAGGCCACATAGTATCTGTAATGCAGAAAGAGACATATGACACACTGCTCCCTGCTCGTTCTATCAGACAGACCAGTACCACCCAAGTTTTATGGCCAAATGAGAAGGGAAAAAATGGATTCCATCTGGGGTTTTTGAAAGACTATAAAAGTTCAAAGCGAGTCCTTAGTCCTGCCTGAGGAACTCTCTGTCATGCCATTCTGCCGTCAAATTCTTAAGAACAGAGTGTATTAAAACTTAAAAATGTGGACATATTTGGCTAAAGATTTTATTTTATTTTATTTTACTTTAGTAATGTCTTAAGAATTTGGAAGATCACCTAATTAACACCAGGAGGAGGTCTTGACATGGTTTCATGGTAAACAGGCTTTGAACAGGGTGTAAATGTTAAACTCTTTGGGTACTATTTAACCCAGTCCAATGGCCATTCTACCCTTATTCTTCCTCTACTAATAAATGACCCTCTACCCTAAAATGACCTTTTAATCGCCAATCAGTACCTCTAGCAGCAGCTATTTTTTCATTATTCCAGAATTTTTAAGGGTTTAAGATAGTGACTATTTTACAATATGTAAGTTATGATAAGTTATAATATCTTTATGAAAAGCTAGGTGGTTTTATACAGATCTATTTTGTGAAAGTAGGCAGATGTTAGTATCAGAGACCACATTCAGTCAAGAGATCAAAGATATTGAGCCATGACATGTGGCTAGCAGGAGTCTGATTTTCTTAAGATGAAGAAAATATTAAAAGATAATAAAAAGGAAGAGGAGAATAAAAGAGGATAAAAGCAAGAGAAAGATCATTGTGTCTATAATTTGAAATGGATTGTTGTCTTGACTACTCAAGAATAGTGGGTCATTATATCACATTAAATGATAATGAATTCATGTTAAAATGGAAATTTTATAATGACTGAAATATCTTTGTTCCCATCCGTATTGAGATCCTTTTTTAAGAAATGTCTCTTCCAGGGACCAGCAGTTAGCGTAATGGCTATATCACTGGACTCCCATGTAGTCGACCGCGGTTCGCGTCCCAGATCTGGTGACTTTAAACTCACGCCGGGTGCGTGTGCGTGCGTGCCCAAGATCCCGAGAGGAGAATGGAGGAGAAGGGATTGTGGCGTGGCCATCCCCCCTGGGGGGGTGATTTCTCACTTTCTGTCTCTCTGTCTCTCTCTGTCTGGCAAGCACACGTGCCCTATAGCAAAAAAAAAAAAAAAAAAAAGAAAAAAGAAATGTCCCTTTCAGGATGCTCTAAGACCAGATCATCCATTTGGAAAGATTCCCTTTCTACCATTGCAGAAGAATCATATTTAAACCCATCCCAGGGAATTGATCACATCCTATCTGGTAGGTTCCTATGCATCTATATCTTGTGAAAGTAGGAGGACAAAACTGTCTTTTGCAAGAAGTATGCATTCAACATACGTATCAATAAATGAAATCAGCAATTATATCTTTAGCACTCTTGTCACACAAGAACACACACATACACAGGATAACAACCCACACTGGTATCTTTAACACTTCCCATTAAAACTTAGACATTTCTATGATTCTGAGTTAGAGAGACATCATAAGTAGTTTCTTCTTTTAAAAAAGAGAGAGAGAGGTAAGGAGTTTCATTCTGCTTAAAAGAAACAGCTAAAGTTCTACCCAATAGCTCTGCTTTTAGCTCTCTCTGGTTATACATTTTTCTAAAGCCCCAAACAAAGACAAAGAAGACAAGCTTATCCAATTCACAGACAGCACAAATCCAAGAGGGTTAACTGTTGTCACTGAAGACACAGTCAAGATCCACAGCCTTGGTAATCGGAGTCTGGAATGGACAGTAACTTAGCTTTCAACAAGCAAAAATTGTGTAACTACGTTTCCAAAAATCAATTGCATATGTACAGGAAAGAACAGACCTGCTTTGGCAGCAACTTATGAAAAAAGAAGTCTGTCTTCAGATATTTGAAGGCATGACTTTACTCTGTGATTCCAAGGTACAAAACCAGGGAGAATGAATCAAGTCTCAACTTCTTTCAGAAAGAAATTTCCCTCAGCATAATTCAGTAATATCAAAGGCCATTGGTGACAGACATAGGACATAGTTCACTGTTTCAGATAGGAGTGTAAATTGGGTACTTTTTTGGGTTCCTTTTCTTTTTCTTTTTTCAATTGCCAGAGCGCATGTGTGCTTGCCAGAGTGAAACAGAGACATAGAGATAAAGAGAAAGAGAGAAAGCATCCTCCAACGGGATGCGATCACACCACAATTCCTACTCCTCCACTCCTCTATCCTGTCAGGGCATGCACATACATGTGCTTAGTGTGTTTTTCAGGCCACTAGGGTTGGGACTGAAACTGCAGTGGGCCATGTGGAACCCGGCTCCCTTAACTACTAGGCTACCCTTTTTAAACTACGAGACTGTATTTCTCTCCCTGAATATTCCCCTGCCCACCCTAGCCTCTTCTTGTATGTCCTTGTCACTGGCATGCTAGTAAAACTGGACTTTTTCCTTCCTTAACTTCACCCTTCCATCCGCTTCAGCTTCTAAGCTGTTGCGTTTTGTCCAAGTTGTTCTACCTGTCATGAGCACCCCCTTCCTCACTCCTTCCGGCCCTCCATTTGCCTAGATAAATTCTACTCATCCTCCGGTCTCAACCTCCAGACCAGTTTTATCTGCTCATTTCATGTCTTGCAATACGCTTTGCTACACAACGCACATCTACTGGCATGATATCATTTACTAACAGCCATTTTAAGAAGTCTGAATTTCCCCCAGCTCTTTGAAGCTTATGCTCTTTGAAGATAAAAATGACTATTTAGCTCCCCAAGTTCCTCCAGTGCACGTCACTGGGTTTTGAATAGAGAAACTCAATAACTAGCAGTTGTATGACTGATCCCAATGCACATATCAAGACTGGCCCTGCCTAAAAAAAAAAAAGGAGAGAGGGGGCACTGCACATGTCTGAATGGCTATGCTCTCCTATTGATAATAGTTCACAGGCTGACCACGGTGCAACCCCAGACTTTTAATTTCTCAAGCAAGCATTTGGGCACTGCACATGTCTGAATGGCTATGCTCTCCTATTGATAATAGTTCACAGGCTGACCACGGTGCAGACTTTTAATTTCTCAAACAAGCATTTTCCCCTGAGATTGGGCTCCTTGCTACAATGGAGAAAAATTCTGAGAAAGGCAAAATAAGTCATCTCCTTATATATTGGGTTGTTGGAAGAGTCAAGACACATTTTTGCATAGAAAAACATAGAAAAATACGTCATGACTTTTCAGATGGCCCAATATTTATCTGAAACTACTATAAAAATCTCCAATTCTGGAGAATAAGGAAGAAATGAGAACAGAATAATTTTCACATCATCCTTGACCTTTTCATGTTGGTGTGAGCTCAGAATCCATTTCAGACTTCAACTCAATCCAAGAGAAAGAATCAAGAGAGGAGTAGGCTGCTGATCAAAGTCCAAGGAAGTGGTGGGTTGAGGTCTGTCCTGCCCAGGCAGTGAGAGCTGGGCAAAAACTAATTTATTTCCCACTTCTCTTTTCTTTGCCCTTCTAAATGAAGTAGCCTGACATACATTTTCTCCTTTCCAGCTTTCACATCTATCAGCTCTCTTCCAAAGAAGAAATATTTATTGAACATTTGCATCTCATGCAAATGCTACATGTTTTTCACATGTCTTTTAGGCTTTATAAACATCCAATGAGGTAAATATTATATCATATCCTCATTTTGCCCCCAGGAGACTGGTTCAAAACTTGGCCAACATTACAAAGTCAAAGGATATTGCAGCCCAGGGTTAGAACCTGATTGAGGCATAGTCAAAGGCCATTCATTTCTCTACTACATCCACCTCTCTGATTTAACTCCTAGACTCTTGTATCAGTACTGCCTTTTGGTTTAAAACAATGATTCATGCTATGGGATGAAATGGAAACATTCTACCATGTTATAGTCGAGGGGGAAATTGTTTCTAACTTTGTAATGGTTTGGATTTATACTTTTTAAAATGAATTTTCATGCTAAAAGGAAAGGTAAGCCTTGGAATCAAGGTACCATAACATTGCTATAACCTCATGAGACAAAGCTGTTGTTCATTTATTTTAAGACAAGAGAGCAGAAAGTGTTTATAAAGACTATGCAGCTGATAACGCTTGATCAAATCCAAAGACGAGTCCCAGAGAGGTAGAACACCCAATGGAAGGACTAGACCTTCCTTTTTCTTAAAGTGTTTATCTGCCCTCCTGTCTCTAAGAAGCCAGATAGCAAAGTCTTAAGGACAAAGTGGTAGTGAAAAGTGACACAATCTTAGTAGCTTTTGGATGATGCACCAAAGGAATATTTTTGGCACTGTCTTTTAATAACATCAGTCCCGTAAGTAGGCAAGAATAATGGTGAGCCCCAAAACGTGTTTAGTCTTCTATAAAAACATAACAGTGATAAGCAAAGAATATTGGTTAAAAATAGCCTAACTAGGGGACCAGCAGATGGCATATTGGTTACGTCGCTGGACTCCCACGTAGTCAACTGCTTGAATCCCAGACCTGGCAGCTTAAAACTCTCACAGGGCGTATGCACATGAATGCCTACAATCCCAAGAAAAGAATGAAGAAGAAGGGATTATGGCATGGCTATCCCCTATTGGGGGTGATTTCTTGCGTTCTGTCTCTCTGGAGAGCACATGTACCCTATAGCAAAAAACTCTCTCTCAAACAAAAGAAAAGAAAATAGCCTAACTAGACAAGATCACTGTCCTCTATCCTCCAGTCCCCAATTTCTCATCCAACACAACATCTTCAGAGAGCTCGAGGCTACATTTGTCAGAAAAGCATATCAATCACAGCTGTAATTTCTTATCTTGATGGCCAAGTTTTAGAGTCTTGGGAATAGTGCCTCAATGACCACAGTAAAAGAAGCTACATTACAGACAAAATACAGCATAGACAAGATTTCTTTAGGGAACATTTGTTTTCAGGTGTGTGTGTGTGTGTGTGTTTGTGTGTGTGTGTGTGTGTGTGTGTGTGTGTGTTTTCTCCAGCCCCTCAAAGGTCTGTTTGAGTCTCTCACCTGGTGGCACAAATGCTGCTGGGTCACTTGAATGAAGAGGTCAGGTTGCAAGCTGTGCGTGTATAGAAGCTGTCAAGTACTGTTCAGACCACCCAGCTCTCCAAAGAGGTAACCGTAACATCAGATTAAGACAAGATAAGAGGCTGCCCTCCTAGGTAACCTGGCCCAGGGAGACAGCCTTTCCAGAGAGTTACAGAATCCCATTGTGAGAATGGCTTGCATGCTCTGAAAAGGTGGCATTTGTCTAACTCGATAAACCAGTGGTCTTTGTTCTTTGTGAGAGGAAGTGAACTTAAAAGATAGAGTAGAGGGACCAGCAGTTAGCATAATGGCTATGTCGCTGGACTCCCACGTGGTCAACCACTGTTAATGTCCCGAACCCGGTGGCTTAAAACTCACGCCGGGCGCGTGTGCGTGCATGCCCAAGATCCCGAGAGGAGAATGGAGGAGAAGGGATTGCGGCGTGACCATCCCCCCTGGGGAGTGATTTCTCGCTTTCTGTCTCTCTGTGTCTCTCTGTCTGCCTGGCGAGCACAGGCGCCCTATGGCAAAAACCCCTAAAAAAAAAAAAAAAGGAAAACAAAAAGATAGAGTAGAAATATTTTGAAGAAAAGCAGAAATCCAAATCGTTGGGCCTGTACTCAAAACAAATGTTAAAAAGCTCCCATACCCCTTTTCTCCATATAAAAGCCTAAGCCATGGCTGCCAATAGGAGAATGTCAGAGCTAGGAAGGTAACGAAACTCATGTAATTCAGCTTATTTACTGAGGGAGGAATTAAGGCTTCGAGCCATTAAGTGGCTCATCCAAGTTTGTTAACAACTGCTAAGATTTGTAAGACCACAGGGACAAGGAACCAGTCTGTTCTGTTCACATCGGGCATGTGGGAATCCTTAGACACTAGCAGTGAGCCTGGCATGTGGCAGGTACCCCCAAATACTTGGCATGAGGAGACAGAAGAGAGAAAGGGGCTCTGATAACCACATCCTGCTTTACTTTTCCTATAAATCGTAAATGCTGTAAAATGTGGGGATAGAGATAGAAGAGGAGTCCTCACCGTCATATAGTGTCATCTGAGGACCTTACCACGGGGAAGCACTTCCTGTTTCTCCAATCCCTGTGGGTTGGTTCAATCCAAAGTCAGTTTCTAAGAATAAGACTCTTCGTAAATGATTCTCAAAATCTAGTTCAGTCCTTGGGAACCAGCAGTTAGCATAATGGCTATGTCGCTGGATTCCCATGTAGTCGACCGCGGTTTGCGTCCTGGACCCGGTGGCTTAAAACTCACGCCAGGCGCGTGTGCGTGCGTGCCCAAGATCCCGAGAGGAGAATGGAGGAGAAGGGATTGCGGCGTGGCCATCCTCCCGGGGGGGGGGTGATGTCTCGCTTTCTGTCTCTCTGTCTCTCTCTGTCTGGTGAGCGCACACGCCCTATAGCGAAAATCTCTCCCAAAAAAAATCTAGTTCAGTCCTCAGGAGCATCTATCCCCAAGAGACTAGAAAAGAATTAATTAAGAACAGCCCTGAGTTGAAAGTTCCCAAAACAAACATTGGTTAACCATGCTGGGCCAGATGAGGCCACACAGCACACACAGAGAGGCAAGGTAACTTGGTGCCCAGGTTCCTTTGCCCAACTCCTTTTTTCACTTGTGGGAATGGAGAAGTAGAGATGGAAAGTGGAGCAAGAAGAAGTGGCAGGGGAGATGACTTGTGGGAAAGCTGGTTGAGAATCACTGGTTTGTTAGCCAAGCATGCAAAACCTTTTGTTCTCACGTTATATTCAGCATCAGCTCAAACTCTGGTTATTTAGATTTGAGGTTTCACATTAACCAAGCACATATTAAAAATTAATTTGAACTAATCACCAAGGACAATGCAGACTGTGTTTATTTAAATGGGGTTTCACCCACATCAGAATCACCTGGGCAGATTCCTGGCCTCACCTCAGGTTTAACTAACCCATTTTGGGAGTTGGGGCTAGGAACCTGCCTTCTACCAAGCTCCCAGGGTTTTTTTTACATTAAGTTTTGAGAATCCTTTAGGAAGAGGTTGGGAGCATGGTCATAGAGTTAACTTGGAAGGTACTTTTGTCAAGTGTAGGCAGGGGTCTAAGAAGCACTCTTCAAACTTTCCCTCCAGCAGGGAACAGAAGTATCAGTTTTCCAGAACAGAACCCTGAAGAGCATTTGGATTACAGCTCTGGTCTGCAAAGCAGGCCTGAAGAGGTTAATCTTTTCAGCAAGATTCCCAGGCTGTAAACACCAACCAACCCCCAGAAATGCTCTTTTATAAGCTTTGTAATTCACACCATGCAAAAGACTGAGGGCAATAGCTAAACACACACAGAAAACATAAACTAAAATGAAATGCCTTGAAAATTACTTCTGTAGTCCAGATGAAAATTAAAAGAAACTATTTACGATGGCACCAAAGTCTCTGGACCAAATCTCAGCATGAGTTAAAGACAGAGCCTAAAAGTCAATTCAAAACTTCAGAACCATTTCTTAGACTCCCTAAACACGAATCTCTCACCCCCATAAAACAGAAATCATGCTTCTGAAAACATATATCCAAATTTAAGTAAAGTAGAGACATCCAGAAACCATCTCATCTCATCCAGATTTCTATAACTTCCTACCATGAGGGTATTATCTGTTTTGTTAAATTTTGCACCTTTTCCCTTTGCTGTTGCATTTAGTTGAGAAGAAACATGCTAATCTCAGGGGAAAGAAATCACAAAATCTAAAAACAGTTATGTTGTTGGTGAGTACCATCTCAGATGGATTCAGAGAGAGTTAGAAAATTGTACCAGGTAATAAAGAGAATTTGATTTTTGGCATTTGGTCTGTTAGCACGGAGTTAACATGAGAATTACACTTTTGCAAGCCAACTGCAGACTTCTTGCATTGTTTCTTGGCATTAATGACACCACGCAAACAACCTCTGGGGATTCCACTCACAGGACATTCACAGTTGAGATGAGAGGAAGCAATAAAGCAGATACTTACAGGTACTGGTTTTCCTTTCCACGCAAGAAACCCTTGGAACTGGTGGGCAGAAGAGTCACTGACCCTGTAATCTGGTTTACAGGGCTTCGAGAGCAAGGGGGAGGAAGAGGAACCCAGGGGAGGAAGAGAGCTGAAATTCCAGTCTTTCAGGTCAGCTGAGTTTAAGTTTCTTTGTACTGAAAATCCATTATCCCACCCAACAAAAAAATATATACTTGAAGTTCACATTCTCGCGCCAGTCTCTCTGCTGGTCTTCCAGGCTGCTGCTGCGGCTTTGAAAACTTCCCGACTGCCAGCCTCAGGACTCCCCTGAGAAGGGCAGGATAAGGATGCCTTTGACTGTGCAGAGAGCCTGACACCCTGGCGAAGAGCTGCAGCTCACAGTCCCCTCTGCCGGTGGGGTCCACAGGGACAAAACCAAGCTTTTGTTAACAAGGTCGGTTGCTTCTCTTCCTAGTCTCTCCCCAGCCTCCTTTCTCGCTATTAGTTATGTACTAACTGGTCTGCCACTGGCTCAGCTGAAGCAGCCTCTCCCGCTCCGGCTGCAGCTCTCAGGGACACACACACTCACACACAGGGACACACAGACACACGCACACACACTATAGAGACACCATCACCCACACACACACAAACACACACACAGGCACATGCACAGGCAAATGCAGACACACATACATTGACACACCCTCCCACACATGTGCATTCACATATACACACTCACACACACATGGATCACCCATATACATGCCATACAGACTCCAAAAACACACTTTCCCCCTGCACTTCTTGTCTCCAAACAAATTTCTATCCTGAAAGGTTTTTATCCAAATTCAGGAGAGATGACAGCATGCAGAAGGGAGGTAATGGAGATGGCCCCTTTTAACTCTGCTTATGACATTTAAGGGAAAAGATAGGATGAAAATGGATTCCAGGGTACTGTTTCTAAGTACCACTGTAGTTCTTCAGATTACCAAGATTTTCATGTGTGTAGTTTCTTTTATAATCCACAAAAATCCCATTATTCCAATCCATTTGCACACAGTTGCTGAACTCACTGATTCAGATATATCCCAGGCCAAGAACTGCTCACTCGACAAAGATTCAGTTAGCTAAACTCATGGAGATTCAGCGATGGGTGAAAGTCCTGTTCCTTAACAACTCTTTAATAAAATGCTTCCCGGTGTTTCATCCCCACCAGAAAAAAATAAATAACAATAGTGGCAAACCATCTGGACTAACTCTAACTATAAATAGAGAAGTTGAAACTCTTCCCCCTCACTTTGGGGGAACAATAGAGACATGTCTGGCTGTTCTAAACCATAGCTCAAAATATAAGGCACTATAAATCCTCTTCGACCTCTTCTCCTGACAAGGTCCCTACACCTTCCTCATTCTCTCATTGCTCCTTCAGAGAAAGAGAAGGGGGGGTTGGGGGAGGAGGACTGTGAGAAAGGGGAGAAAAAGGGGAAAATGTAAAGATGAAAAAAAATGAAGAATAGTACAAAAAAAGAGAAAAACTACCATCTTATTTTAAAAACATGTTTTATGGTACTTTGGCAATGATGCACATACACTAACTCAGAGTTCACAGAGACTTTAAATCTTCAACAGTTTCTTTAGGCATTCCATTTGCTCTGGACATAAATGGGTGAAACCTGTGAAGAATCATTAAACTCTTTATCAGTAAAAAAAAAATTAAATTAAAATAAAACAACGCTGTTTACTAAACAAAGTGCAGTGATAGTGTCTGAGTCGTGTAATAATCTTAAAAGGAGAAGAAATAAAGCCCTAATAATGACAGTTAAACACAACATGATAGACAATTTTGTTCTCAAACTGAATTTAAAAATTGTCGTGAATCTCTCCTGTGAAAAAATGAAAATGATTTTAAGTACTGTTAGTCAGAATTCATTTGACAAAATAATGTTGCACTATATGTAGGTGGTTACATTGATGTGCTTCTCAACATCTGAGCTCAGTTAGGTAAATGGATTCATCTAGAAACAGAAATAAATGTTTTATGTCACTTCTATGAGGAAAATACCTTTATATCACTTCTATGGGAAGTATAAAGGTATTTCTAAACCAAATATTGCACAAAGTCTTCAGGAAATGTAATCTTTGTAAAGTTAATTATATGCATGACACTTGCCTTAATTATACTGAACATATTCTTGCATAAACCGTAACGGCTAGATTAGCCCAAATGTCCTGAAATCTGAAGAACCAGTTTATACAAATGTCACTCTTTCTTATATCCACCACAAATGGGTAGAGTCTGTTGAAGTAATACAATTATCGACTTTAATTAATAAAGTATTCTTCAAATAAGTTAAAATGCAAAGCCAGACATTTAAAAAGAATTGACCAGGGGCCACCAGGTGATGTGGGGGTTAAGGTGCTGGATTCCCACTTGGTCAACCATGGTTCAAGTCCCAGACTTGGTGACTTGCTTTCTCACTTTCTGTCTGTCTCTCTCTGGTGAGTGCACATGCCATTAGCAAATTGAAAATAATAATAATCATATATAAAAATTTTTTAATTGTTTAAAAAAAAAACTCTCCTCTTTAAAAAAAGTTGAGCTAGCCAAAGAAAGAAAATAAGAATTCTTCCCCTAAAAGCATATACTCTGAAGTTAGTGCCAGAACAAAATACATTTTGAAGAAACCACTTTATTTCTATTTTATATCATTCCTGGTTGGAATGATATAAAAAAACAAAATGTTGTGTGAGGATTACAATATATTTTTGGATTATGAACAAATAATTTTTGCTGAATTTCTATAGAATGTTGTATTCTCTAAGAAGCATAGCCAGTACCTTTACCACCAACTTGTCTGAAAGAATTAAGTGTGCCTACTGGGCCAGCAGGTGGTGTGATGGTTACAGTGCTGAACTCACACATGGCTAACCTCGGTTTGACTCCTGTTCTTGGAGACTTGCTTTCTCACTCCCTGGTGAGTGCACATTTCCTATAGGAAACTTAAATAATAACAATAAAATAAATGATTCTTTCGAAAAGAAAAAAAAAAAAGAGTGTGCCTATTAAATTTTTACATGCCAAAGGTATCAAGCATGGAAGTGTTATCTGTTTCACTGTGAAGATTGTTTCCCACTGAGTCTATAGAAGTGGGCGGTTTTAAGAAGTAACCCTCAGATAAAAATAAACAATGAATGGAAAGGTCTTGCATATCATACTCTAAGTGGATGAATATAAAAACAAATAAAATAGAAGTGAAATAAACACCTCTGTGTACCAGAAAAGAACAGAAAAACTACTTGGTGAGAGGGTTAGACAAGAAGACTTCATGACCTCAGAGATCAAAGCTGACAGAGTAGCCAAGGCAAATCAGGAACTAAAACAACCCCAAGCAGCAGATTGAATTCTGGTGCAAGGAAGGAGTAGATGGTGTTTCTTACCATGTATCTGACTACCCCTTTTTCTGGCTTGCTTGTGTGAGCTTCAGCAGAATTCCAAATGGCTGGTGGTAAGGCTGGAAAGCACTTGGGAAAGGCCAAGACAAAGGCAATTTCCCACTCACAGAGAGCCAGAGTGCAGTTCTGGGTAGATGGTATTCAGACACCTGAAATCTTAGGCCAACCAGTCATGGATAGACAACTGCTGCTGTGTACAACTCAGCAACCCTGGAGTATCTCACTACAGAAGTACTTGAACTGGCAGGAAATGCATTAAAAGACTTAAGGTAGAGCAGTGTATTAGTCCTTGTCATTTGCAACTAGCTATTCATGGAGATGAGGAATTACACTCTCTCATCAAGGCTACAATTGCTGGTGTTGGTGTCTTTCTACACATCCACAAATTTCTGACTGGGAAGAAAGGACAACAGAAGACAGACTAAAGAGAGATACAGAGAGACAGAAAGTGAGAAATTACCCCTCCCAGGGGGGACGGCCATGCCGCAATCCCTTCTCTTCCATTCTTCTCTTGGGATCTTGGGCATGCACGCATGTGCGCCCGACGTGAGTTTAAGCCACCGGGTCTGGGACTCAAACCACCGTTGACTACATGGGAGTCCAGCAACATAGCCATTACACCAACTACTTGTCCCAAAACATATCTAATTTTAAACAAAAATTATAAGGCAAGACAAATGACCAGAATAAAATATAGTCTAAAGATTGAAGCATTTGTTTAAAAAAGGTTCATATACAACACATGTCCAGGACTTGAAACTGGTTGGCCATGTGGGAGTCCAGTATTTTGGAAATACACCCATAGGTGCCCAGCATGTTTTTCTAGCCACTGGGACTGGGATTTGAATCAAGGTAGGCCATGTGTAGTCCAGCTCTTTTAATCGCCAGACTATAGGGCCAGCCAAGTAGAGGCCTTACTTTACTTTAGGACCTGCATTGTAAAATTTTGTGGTTTGCACAGTCTGTTGGATATACTATGCTTTTAATGTTTTCTATTTTTAAGCTCAATGATTCAAAGGTATTAAACACACCAGATAGTTTTAGTTGTACGAAAGATCTTGCCCTAGTCAACATATAAGAAATGGCATTGATATCAATGACAGTTGGGTTCATGCTCCAAATCAATGTCACAAAAAAGTCTGAGTTCTCTTCTGGCAAACACAACAATGTAGTTAGGAGACAGATTCTGGAAGCCATGTTGGAAACCCACTGAAGACACTAGAGATGGCTAAGTAGAAACACAGATATTATTGCAAAGATGCCGGCTAAGTGCACTCATCAGTTTGTGCTGTTTTTAAAAATTATTTCTGCTTTTATTTTCTAGCAATAAGTCAACTCATTTATTGTAAGAGATAAAACTTGAGTTTAAAGAACCTTATTATTTTATTATCAGCAGTAAATCAACTTTCCTGCCCTTTGCCCTGTAGTAAAACATGATCTTCATTTTTCTGGTCAGTAAACAAACCCGCCCTTCACACATGAGGAAGACACTATGAATATCTGCCAAGACTGTTCATTCCAGCATTCTTGACAAGATAGCATAGAACAAAGGCAATCCATGCCTTTGCTCATGACAGGTAGAAACCCAAGGGACTCAAGAAGTGTCTCCCCAAAATACAGCCCCTGCCTCCAAAACACTTTGAGTCTAAACAAGGGACTAGAAATGGTAAAATAATTACAAGATGGCAGGTAAAATGACAAGATACAAAATACCATGGGAAAATCAGGCATCGGGTTTTAAACAACCACATTTATGAACGAGGAATGTTCGGTCAGTTTCTCAGGGGACCTATATGCCACATCTAACTCTTAAAGGAGGAATAGGAAGGGGCAGATTAGAAAAAGAGAGAGGTCATTTTAACCAGCAGTTTCTGTAACACCAGAGATATAGGAATGAGAGCAACTTGTTACTAATAGAAAACGACAAGAAACTGGATGTTTCTGAAGCTCAAAGCAGAAGGCTAACAGTAATGAGAAATGAAGTGAAGTAGGCAAGCAAGACCTAGATTTTGAAGAGCTTTTGATGTCGGCCCAGGAGGGTATAAGCAAAGGGTTAAATGCAAATTGATTGATAACTATGAACAGAAAAGGGTACATGTCTTTGCTTATCACTGTGACTTTGATATGGTGTAGCAGGTCCCCAGTAATCTCATGCAATCTCTGATGACACACAACAAAGAATGTGTACGGTTGCCATCGACCACCCCATATATGTTTTTTTAATAACCCAGTAGGGCTGTTTGTTTTCTCTCAGTCTTGATAAATGTGCTCTCACTCTCACACTCAGCCCAAGGCTCCCACAGCGTATCACAGTTTCTACAGTACGCTTATCAATTCCACTGTCTTCAGAGTAGCTTTATCTGTTCCCTGGGGTTTTAACAGTCAATGATAAAGGTATTCGATCCAACATTTTCCTGTAATCTAGCTTCCTACTCTGACAAATGCTGTCACTGAAAAGTGATGGAGAATTTCCTGACACCTTCTGTTTCCCCAGTTGTGGTCTCTCCAGAACATTCCCATGTGTTGTGGATGAGAGCACTGGCCGTCGAAGAAATATGCTGACACCACAGTTCTCAATTATGGGTAGAGAACGGGGAGAGGTTCTGGTTAATCATCTATTTCTAAGGAATAGGATTATAAGTCTATTTAAATTGGAACCAGCACATGGCATAGCAGTTATGTCTTTGTACTCCCACATAGCGAACAGAAATTCGCCAGACAAATGCCATGCAAAGGTCTATGAAAGTACAACAAAGTAGTTTAGTCAAGCGTAAAATCATGGGCAGCAAGAGTGGCCTAGAGTCAGAGGGTCTAGGATTGTGGGAAAGCTTTAGCATTTGCAAATTGTATTTGCTTGGAGAAGTTTACTTATCTTTCAACAGCACAACTACTTGATGTATAAAATGGACATTATTCTTTCAGACATCTCCAGGAGTTGACACAAATTTTAAATGAAACAATATGCTCAGAAATCTTCTGTAGGGGCCACCAGGTGGTATGGTATGGTGATTAAGGCACTGGACTCCCACATGGCCGACTATGGTTTGAGTCCCAGACATGGTGGCTTTCTCTCTCTCTCTCTCTCTCTCTCTCTCTCTCTCTCTCTCTCTCTCTCTCTCTCTCTCTCTCTCTCTCTCTCTCTCTCTCTCTCTCTCTCTCTCTCTGGGAGGTGCACACCTCTCTCTCTCTCTCTCTCTCTCTCTGGAGGTGCACACAACCCAATAGCAAAAAAATAAAAAATAAAAAATTTAAAGTAATAGTAATAATAAACACAATTAAATAAAATAATTCTTAAAAAAAAAAAAAAAAGAGTCCTTGGGACCAGCAGTTAGAGTAATGGCTATGGCTATGTCACTGGACTCCCATGTAGTCGACCGCAGTTCAAGTCCCAGACCTGGTGGCTTAAACTCACGCCAGGTGCGTGTGCGTGCGTGCCCAAGATCACGAGAGGAGAATGGAGAAGAAGGGATTGCAGCATGGCCATCCCCCCTGGGGGGGGAGGGGGGTGATTTTTCGCTTTCTGTCTCTCTGCCTCTCTCTCTTTCTGGTGAGCGCACGTGCCCCATAGCAAAAAAAACTCTTCAAAAAAAAAAAAAAAGAGTCCTCTGTAACTTCTGAAGTGATGATCAAGTATCATTAGATTAGTAAACTACATGAAAAGCAACTGTGGGTTAAAGTCACTTAAGAAGCATATTGTCAATACTAATTATCAATGTTAATCATATTATTTATGTAGAAAATAGGACACTTTCAAAATGTGAGCATAGCAAATTTTCCTCCACATTATAGATTCAAAATGTTTTGTAGAGAGTGTACTAGTTTTAGACCAAAAAAGTATTTTGAGATATAATTTGTATAAAGTACATTAATCTTTAACTATAGAGCTTGATACATTTATACAATAATTTACTATGTAACTACCATCCAGATCAAGATATAGCACCCCCAAATTTCTCTGATTTTCCTGCCCAGTCAATACCTCATATACCCTTGCACACACACTCAGAGGTGGCCATTATTCCAGTTTCAATCAGTATAGATTAGTTGTGCCTATTCTTGAACTTTATATGCATGAAATCATATAGTATGTATCTAGCTTCTTTCACTCACATAAATAAGATCTGTGAGATTAATCTGCATTTTTCACATAAAAATATTTTCTTCTTTTATTGCTATGTAATAGCAGAGATGGTTGTCACAAAAGTTAGAATGTACTTTTCCATGAAAAAATGCATCATGACTTTTCCAATGACCCAAAATATTGTTGTATAAATAGTCAACATTTTACTTGTTCATTTTCTATGGGTGGGCATTTGGATTGTTTTCAGTTTGGGGCCATTGTTAAAAAAGTTTTGCTATGGACATTCTTGTGCATGTCTTTAGGTGGACTTATGTGTCAATTTCTCTAGGGTATATTTTCTGTTCTGAAATTGTTATGTCATAAATTAATTGTCTCTTTTAGCCACAGCATTTTGAAGCAGGATTTTGAATAATAATAATATTAAACTTCAAGTCCAGTCAAATCTAGCCTGACTCTAATTCTAGGGATGCATTAAAGTGTCATTAATTCAGTAAATATTTATTTGGCATCTGCTGTATGACAGGAATTGTGATAGCTAACTTTATGTGTTAACTTGGCTGGGCTAAGGAATGTCCAGATAGTTGGTAACAATATTTCTAGCTGTCTGTGAGGATGTTTTTGAAAGAGATTAACATGTGAATTGGTAAAATGAGTAAAGAAGATTGCTCTCACCAACATGGAGGAACATTATCTAATCCATAGAGGGCCTAAATAGAGTAAAAAGGCAGAAGAAGGCCAAATTGGCTCTCTGCTTGAGCTGAGACATCCATATTCTCCTGCCTTTAAACGTAGGCACTGTGGTTCCCAAGCCTTTGATTCTCAGACTGGGACTTCCACCATCAGATCCTCTGATTCTCAGTCCTTTGGGTTTGGTCTGGACCTATACCACTGGCTTTTCTGGGTCTCCAGCTTGCAAATATAAGATGATAAAACTTCTCAGCCTTCATAAGTACTTAAACCAATTCCTCATCATAAATCTCTTTCTATGTGTCTCCTACTGATTCTGTTCCTCTGGAGAACCTGGATTATAACACTATGACAATGAAAAAGGCAGATATGATTCTTTGAGAGGCTTACCATCTGATGGACAGTGGACACTGAACTAGAAATTAAAACATGATTAGTGTTATGAAGAGAAGTGAAAGTCACTATGGGAGCGTATAAGTAGGTCTGAGGTTGAGGACATTGCCCTAATTCTGCTGAAAGCTAAGTTTTCCTACCAGATAGGCAAGAAAGAGTTGCAATAAAAACACTTAGGTTTCATTTACAGTGTTGCTGTCAGGCTGTTGTATGATTTGAGGCAAATCCCTTATCTTCCATGGTCTCTTCTACAACATGAATACAAGTGAATTGTTTCTTTTAATTGACTATATGAACAAGTCAGTACAAAAATATGTCAGATAATGAATACTGAAACTTTTCTGAAAACAAAAAGACACTTAATCCCTTTGAGTACAAGTGAAGTAACAGAAAACTCAGTTCTCTGAAAATATATTTAGGTCTTTAGCTTTAAGAGCAATTTTTAAATTTATGGGCAAGTATCATTAACTCATCAGGGTTTTTTGGTGTTGTGTTTTTTTGTTTTGTTTTGTTTTGTTTTTGAGAGGTTTTCGCTATTGGGCACAAGCGCTCGCCAGACAGACAGAGAGAGACATAGAGACAGAAAGCAAGAAATCACTCCCCAGGGGGGATGGTCACGCCGCAATCCCTTCTCCTCCATTCTACTCTCGGGATCTTGGGCACGCACGCACACGTGCCCGGCGTGAGTTTTAAGCCACCATGTCCCGGATGCAAACCGCGGTCGACTACGTGGGAGTCCAGTGACATAGCCATTACGCTAACTGCTGGTTCCCACTCATCAGGTTTTTAAATAACAGCCTGGTAAGGTTTTCATGCTTGTTAAATCAGATTCAGGTATTACTCAGATAGGAGGTACCCTCATCACAACATAGAATGCAATGTGTGTTTTTAGCATCCTCAATGTTAGCAGTCCTCAAAGTTTTCAGGGTGGATCAGGGGTCTTGAAGATCATTTCAGAGAATCCACAAGATCAAAATTATTTTCATAACCATAGTAAGATATTCTTTTCGTTTCCTTGCTCACATTCTCTCATGAGTATAGAATGTAATTTTCCAGAGGCTACATGACGTATGATATCACAAGAGACTAAATACAGAAGCAGATGTGAGGATCCAGCTGTTTTCCATTAAATCAGACATTAAAGAGATTTACAAAAATGTAAAATACTACATTTTCAGTCATTTTTGTTTTCAAAAATGCAGTTATTTTTCATCAAACTATTATCAATCTAAAAATGTTCTGTTGCTTATAAGCCAACAAATAAACATTTTTAATATTTCTCAGTTTTAATTTCTAATACCATAAGTAGAGATAAATATAATTCAAATAAGCAAAAGTTCTGGGATCTTTAATATATATTATATTATATTACATATTAAAACATATAAATTATTTATTAATTTTTATTTATTTATTATTAATTTATATATTTATATATTTATAAATACATATAATATATATATTTATTTAGAGCAAAATCAGACCTGAGTCCAAAAGTTTAAGAAGTTTTGGTCTAGGGAACCAGCAGTTAGCGTAATGGCTATGTCGCTGGACTCCCACGTAGTCGACCGCGGTTCGTGTCCCGGACCCGGTGGCTTAAAACTCACGCCGAGCACGTGTGCGTGCGTGCCCAAGATCCCAAGAGGAGAATGGAGGAGAAGGGATTGCGGCGTGACCATCCCCCCTGGGGGGTGATTTCTCGCTTTCTGTCTCTATGTCTCTCTATGTCTGGCGAGCGCACGCGCCCTACAGTGAAAATCTCTCCCAAAAAAAAAAAAAAGTATTGGTCTAAAAAAATATCTTGCAAACATTCTCAGTCTCCTTTTACATAACAAGCTCCTGGATCAACGGTCAGCTTCAGTCATAATTATATGAGCCAAAATTGAATCAAAGAAATTAGAACTGATGGAAACTAAGAAACAATGCAAAACTTACACACAAAAAATTTTAAAGAATATTGGGCATATATTGATTCTTTCTCCACATATTGTGTCATGGTTTGTGATTTCATGTTTATTTTCATGCTTTTACTTAATCCTCAGAACTCTAGGACAGAGAGACAAGACATTATTCTTCCAATTTTACAACGAGGAAATTGACCTAGAGAGAAGTTAAGTGTTTGATCCATGGCTAAAAAACTAACTGGTTGAACTGAGATTGGAATACAAATATTTTTTATTTCTTATCTAGTGTTCTTCTCATAGCAGAAAATAGTAATTTTATCTAAATATTTTGTAAGTTAACTTTGAACTTGAATATTTGATAACTCCATAACTCTTAATCAATGTTATCTTCCTGATACTCTTTTCCTTCAAAAAACTCAACATCATTTTTTTTCCCTCTAAACCAAACCTGAAAGTATCTTAAAAGAAATTAATTTTCTGGAAGGATCTTTATACTTCAAGGGTAAAAAAGTCAATATTTATGATGTCTCTGCATTTGCTAAAAGTAAATATGGTCTAGTTTGGGTTAAAAACAAATTATTTTCTCTGAAATAACTAAGAGCTAATCTTATATTTAAAAAAAAAAAAAGACTGGAAGCTGTCTTTAACTTATCAGACTGATAGCGGTTAATTTTAAGAGAGCCAAGTGAGGGACCAGCAGTTAGCGTAATAGCTATGTTGCTGGACTCCCATGTAGTCAACCATGGTTCAAGTCCTGGACCCCGGTGGCTTAAACTCATGCCAGGTGTGTGTGTGTGCGTGCCCAAGATCACGAAAAGAGAATGGAGGAGAAGGGATTGTGGCATGGCCATCGCCCCTGGGGCGTGATTTCTCGATTTCTGTCTCTCTCTCTCTCTCTGTCTTTCTGGCAAGAAGACACGCCCTATAGCAAAAACCTCTCCAAAAAAAAAAAGAGAGAGAGAGTCAAATGAGTTTTTAAATTAAAAAAAGGAGGGGGGGATAGATTTTCCAGTATTTTCCTAAGACTAAATATAGAATGATGGTTTGTTAATTATTTATTCATTTCCTTTTAGTCTCTAAAGTGGTGCACAATTTGATGAATTTTCCCCCACAATTTATTTCTTGAACCAACAATGAGGTAATACCTGACACTTCCATTTCTGCTTGAGGTTAATGGCATGAAAACTTCTTCTAATTTGAGGAATCCACTGAAAATGGCATGTAAACTGCAAAACTTTAACTCTATTAACTAAGATTGTCTGGTTTTAAATAGATAAGCACCTTGGTTTCAATTTGAGGGTAGCTAAATTCAAATCATACAGGTAAGTTCTATTATTGTTATAGCCACAGAAATACCAATAATCTGAAGTGATTGAACTAGGGAATTAGAGATAGGAGTATCTTCAACATAGGTAAGCAAGCTTAAAAATCTTTTAAATATGAAAGCATCTTCGTACTTATTCATGAAGAATCAATCACTTTTTTTTTTTTTCCCTTGGAGAGATTTTCAATGTAGGGCGCGTGCGCTCGCCAGACAGACAGAGAGAGACATAGAGACAGAAAGCGAGAAATCACCCCCCAGGGGGGATGGTCACGCCGCAATCCCTTCTCCTCCATTCTCCTCTCGGGATCTTGGGCACGCACGCACACGCGCCCGGCGTGAGTTTTAAGCCACCGGGTCCGGGACACGAACCACGGTCGACTACGTGGGAGTCCAGCTACATAGCCATTACGCTAACTGCTGGTTCCCAAGAATCAATCACTTTTAAAATATGTCCATGTCTAGACTAACAGGAAGCTTTTATGACTTCTGCAAATAAATGTTCAACAAAATTAGAATCTCCATCTTTCACATTTAAAAAAATCCATTATTAAGTTATAAAATTATTTTTAAAGATTATATTAAATATAAAATTAAAGCTGTGGAATTAGAGGAGGAGCAGGTTTGGGAAGTGGAAAAGAAAGTGAAATAAGAATTTTTCTTTTGCACATTGATGTTTATTGCAGCACTTTTCACAATTGCTAAGTCATGGAAACAACCTAAATGCCCACAAACTGATGAATGGTTAGAAAAACTGTGGCACATATACGCAATGGAATACTATTCATCCATTAAAAAAAACAACAAAACCCTGGCTTTTGAAAAGAAGTGGATGAATATGGAAGACTTACTGCTGAGTGAAGCAAGTCATGCTATGAAGGAGAGGCATTGTATGTCCCTACTTAATATATACCGAGTGTCTGCACTCTAAATGTATATATATATATTTGAAACCATACTGCTTCTATTGTTATAAAGTTATAAAATTATACAAAATTATAAGACATATTTTGAACATTATCTTTAAAATTCAGTATTTTGAAACTTTGAAAGTTGTTTGTAAACTGTCAAGAATTATGGAGTATGAGCTAAAATTCTTTGCTATGTAAAGTAAATGTTTGTGGAAAAATGTAAAATAAAAACTAAAAATAAGGTGTAATAAAAAAAAAAAAAAAAAGAATTTTTCTTTTGAAACTACCTCTTTAGGGCCAGTCCGTGGCGTGGTGGTTGAGGCACCTGGATTCCACCTGGCTGACAGTACACTTCCATTCCCAGCCTATACCTTAAAAGACGTAAGTGACACACTGTGTACCCAAAATATCAAGAGGAGAAATGGAGGGGAAGGGACCGCCATGCAAACTTCTCCCACGGAGGTGCTTTCTCACTTTCTCTCTCTTTCTCTTTCTCTCTGTCTCTGGCAAGTGCACATGCCCTCTGACAATTTTTTTTAAATAATAAAAAGAAGAAAAACTACCTTAATTTGTATTATAAAATTTTAAATAATCTCTATTGTGATTAAATGTAAGATCACAAATTTTACAAGTTTTGGTGACTTAAAACTGTTTTTAAAATAGAACATGGGAATATGGGAACAGCAGATGGTGTAATGGCTACGTCACTGGACTCCCATGTAATTGAGAACGGTTTGAGCCTGGACCCAGTGGCTTAGACTCATGCTGGGTATGTGTGCGTGTGTGCCCAGGATCCAGAGTGGAGGAGAAGGGATTGCGGGTGCAGCCATCTCCCTGGGGGGTGGGGGGGGTGACTTCTTGTTTTCTGTCTCTCTGTCTCTCTCTGTCCTTCTGGTGAGCTCATGGACCCTATAGCAAAAACCTCTCCAAAAAAAAAAAAAGAAAGAATGATGGGTCAATCATCCATGGTGCAGTGGTAATGAACTGCACAAGAGAAGCCAGATCCCATTGGTGACTGCGGTGTGAATCTCCAGCTCAGTGAGCCCAAAACATGCTAGGCTTGTGCACGAGTGCCCATGACCTGAGGAGCTGGAGGGCTGGAGGAAGGGGATCAGGCATGGGACACTGTGGAGAGTTCTCTTCTCTCTCTCTCTCTCTCTCCCCCCCCTTTCCCTCTCTCTCTCTCTCATACACACACACACACATGTGCATGCATGTACTCTGTCATGAATAAAGGAAAAAAGGTTTTTAAATGAAACATAAATATTATTAAAACGAAACAAAATGATGGAATGCTATACTTCCCAAGAACAAAACAGAGGCAAAAAGGAAAAATTCTTTGATTTCTAAATAAAGTACCTTTAGAGGACTAGGGCGTGGCAAGTCAATATCAGGTTGTGTTTTCTCCTAAATTAGAATGACACTTAGTGGTAATTTAGCTTGAGCAAAAATAATATTAATTTCCATTTTTAAAAAGACCAACCACGCTCTTTCCCACTGTACAAGATGGCAGGTGAAAAAGCTGTGAAGCAGGATACTAAGGAGAAGAAACCCGAAGCCAAGAAGGCTGATGCCAGTGGCAAAGTTAAAAAGGGTGACCCCAAGGCTAAAAAGCCCAAGAAGGGGAAGCCCCATTGCAGCCAAAACCCTGTCCTAGTCCAGGGCATCGGCAGATACTCCCGGACTGCCATGTATTCCAGGAAGGCCATGTATGAGGGGAAATACTCGGCCACTAAATCCAGAATTGAAGAGAAAAAGAAGGAGAAGGTTCTTGCGACTGTCACAAACCAGTTGGTGGAGACAAGAATGGTGGTACCCGGGTGGTTAAACTGTGCAAAATGCCTAGGTATTATCCTATTGAAGATGCGCCTCGAAAGCTGTTGAGCCACAGCAAAAAAACCTTTAGTCAGTATATGAGAAAGCTGTGAGCTAGCATCACTCCTGGGACCATTCTGATCATCCTCACTGGATGCCACAGAGGCAAGAGAGTGGTTTTTCCTGAAGCAGCTGAGCAGTGGCTTGCTACTTGTAACTGGACCACTGGTTCTCAATAGAGTTCCACTGTGTAGAACACACCAGAAATTTGTCATTGCCACCTCCACAAAAATTGATATTAGCAAAGTAAAAATCCCAAAGCACCTTACCGATGCTTACTTCAAGAAAAAGAAACTGCGGAAGCCCAGAAACCAGGAAGGTGAGATTTTCAACACAGAGAAGGAGAAATACGAGATTTCAGAGCAGTGCAAGACTGATGAGGAAGCTGTAGACACAAATTTTACCAAAAATCAAGCAGTTCCTCTGCTCCAGCGCTACCTGCGACCCGTGTTTGCCCTTACAAATGGAGTCTATCCTCACAAATTGGTGTTCTAAATTTTTTGCCAAGAACCTATATATATATATAGCATTTATATAGAAAGAGAGCATTTAAATCTATATATACAGCAGTTATATATATATATATAGAGAGAGAGAGAGAGAGAGACAACCACTACAGACACAGGGCCATGTGATCATCAGAGAATTCAGAGTGACCTTTGAAACACATGGCCTACCATCTTTGCACACTCCTCAAACTACTGCTATAATAAAGAATCCCCGAACAATGAGAGGGAGGGGAGGGGGTTAGAGAAGCAATTTTATCAGAACAGTTGACAACATTCCCCATTTCTTTTGTAGACACCTACAAAGAAAGACCCTTCACTTGGGTATTTTCAGGCATCACCAAGTTGATCTTAACATTAAAATAGGTATTAACAATGAAAATAAATGGTCCTTATTCTACAGACTACAGTTTGGGAATTTGAAAAGAGGCATTACCCAAAAAAGGGTTGGATTTTTGTTCCTTAAACCAAGTTCTCTATGTCTGCATCAGAGCAACAGCACATCCTTTTACCGCTCCGTATCAGAAATGTACCGCATGTTTTCAAATTATTTACTAGCATGCATAAATATCAATTAAATGGATGTTTTAAGATTAGATTTAATTTCAGTGTAACATAAATCTTGGCCAAGTAAATATCTTCAGACATGCGTGTCAGGTTCTGCCCCATAAGGCTAAAGTTTCTTGTGCTTTGTTTTGTGGGAGTGTAGCATCTGCTTACTGTCAAGAGGCAAAGGAATGCATTTTATGGGGACTGTTTCCTGGAGAGATAAATAGGGGGCAAACTTAATTTTTCAACATCCATGCTTTTAAACCTTAAATTAGGAGCTCTTTTACAACTCATGATCTGGTTTTTACAATGAGAATCTAAAGCTGGCGGAAATGTATTTGTTTTATAGACACCTAAAAGTAGATGATTGCTCTGTGAAGAGGTCGTTTGGTGGTAGGATACAGTAGGTGTTTTTCAATCAAGGTAAAACTGATTTAAGTGAATTTAAAATGGCTACATCTTTTCAAACATGTCTGATTCCTAGGCAATCTAAATTCTGCTTTACAGCATTTTTACGCAAACAAAACTGTTTGTGTTTTTACTTTCAGAATTAAACCATGTAAAGGTTATCTTATCTCAAAAAGGCTTAGCCCAGAATCTAATTAGTAGGAGTCTGTTCTTTGGTGGTCTCATGGGCAGGTATAGGAATGTAATCCGAGCATTTAGTATCAGTCATCTGGCTAGCAGACCTTTGGTTCAGTTCATTACTAAGCTACAGTTACTGGAATCACGCATTCTAATCCTTGAGCAACTTGTAACCTCCAACAAAATTAACTTTCTGTGAGTTCAACTTTGGTAATACTCTCTTCTTATGTTAAGTGATACTTTCCACATTCAATACTACACATACTTTGTTTATTATAGGATCACTCCAAATACAGAATAGAGAATCCAGAAATAAATCCCAAATCATATAGCCAACAAAGAGTTGAAGACAATGCAGTTGAGAAATGAAAGCATTTTTAGCAACTTGTGCTGGGAGAACTAGATATCTACCTGCAGAAAAATGAAACTAGACTCCTATCTTTCACCATTAACAAGAATCAACTCAAAATGGATCAAAGATTTAAATATAAAGCCTCAAACTACAAAATTACTAGTGGAAAACATAGGAGGAATTTTTAAAGACATTGGAGAGGCAAAGATTTCTTAAATAAGACCCCTAAAGCACAGGCGATAATCCCCAAACTCGACAAGTGGGATTTCATCAAGCTAAAAATCTTCCTCACAGCAAAGGAAACAATAACTAGAGTAAAAAGACAACCCTCAAAATGGGAGAAAATATTTGCAAATCATTCCTCAAACAAAGGATTGATAGATATCCAGAATAGATAGGAAACTCAAGCAGTTCACCCATAAATAATAATAATAATAATCCAATTTAAAAATGGGCAAATGAATTGAATAGGACAACTCTCCAAAAAAGACTTATGAATAGCCAAAAGGTATGTGAAATACGTGCCCAAAGTCTCTCGTCATAAAGAAAATGAAAATTAAAAACACAATGAGTTACCATTTAACTCCGGTTAGAATGGCTAGGATAAAAAAATAAAGTAAAAACAGTGCTGGCAAGACTGTGGTGAAGAGGAAACCTCTTACACTGTTGGTGGGAATGTAAATTAGTACAACCTCTGTGGAAAATGACGTGGAGATTCCTTAAAACCCTACAAATGGAGCTACCATATGACCTAGTAATCCCACTCCATAGTATTTACCCAAAGGATAGGACAACACTCAATCAGAAAGACGCCTGCACCTCCATGTTTATAGCAGCATTAATCACAATTACAAAAACATGGAACCAATCTAAGTGTCCAATAACTGATGACTGGTTGAAAAATTGTGACACATATATACTATGGAATATTACTCAGCTATAAGAAACAATGAGATCCTATCGTTTGATTCAAAGTACATGAATATAGAAGACTTAATGTTGAGCAAAGCAAGCCATATTTTGAAAGATAGATGTTTTATATTCCCACTCAATTTGTACTGAGTATCTTCACTCTATCATAGAGGTTGAGAGAGCTGAAGATGTGATAGTGGAGCAGATGGGTATGGATGCTAGAGACTATAAGCAGGGAGAGTGGATAGTAGACAGTGGGTGGTAGAGGGCAGGTGTGAGGTGCAAGGGGAGGAAAAATTTGACAGATGGAAAAAGGTAAAGCTCTCTTTTGAAATACGTATATATGTATATATATATGTATATACACACACACATATATAGTGTACATCATTATGAAAACGTCATGTAAAAATGTTAAATTAATTTGAAAGTTAAAAAATAAGAAAATAACAATAAAGTATAAATTTTAAAAAATTTATATGTTTCAGTGAACTGATGAGCAAAAAAAAACATTACTATCTGTATCGTGGATTTGTAAAAAATAATATTTATAAAGCACATTGTTTTTACCACTTTTTCTGCATTGCCTCATTTAAAACCCCCAACTGTCCTGTGAAAAATAACTTTTATTCTGTCCTAGAAGATAAAGATTTGCTCCAATAACTTGAAAGGTCCAATAACTTGCTCAAAAACAGAAGCTAGTAAATGAGATTACCAACAAAACCAGTTATTCAGGATATAAGATACTCATGGGGGGGGTGTAAAACCTATTTTGAAATAATTTCTTACTTATGAAAAACTTGCAAGAATACTACAAAGAATTCTATATCCTTTACTTGAATTTATCAATAACAATTTGTCACATGTGCTTTGTCTTTTATTCCTTTTCTCTCTCTCTTTCTTTCTCTCTCCTTTTTTATAATTATTATTTTTTTATACATTCAGTTGCTATGCATCATTTAGCTTGCATAGAGGATTCACCCAATATGAAATACACCTCAAACCAATCCAGTTGAGAATACTTTACCCATCATCATCAACAGTTAATAAAACCTTTCTGTGTCCCGCAAATGTCTCACCTCTAATTTTCTTCCTAATTACCTTCCCTATACTCTTCCCCTCTCCCACCCTTCTCCCACACTGTCTCCAATGTCTACAACTATTTTCAATGCTTTTATGTCCTCCAGTCTTTCAGTCTCTACCGTAGAGTGCAGACAGTCGATATATGTTAAGTGGAGACATACAATGTCTCTCTTTCATAGCCTGACTGGCTTCATGTACATACACATACATACACATTTTCTTCTTTTTATTTCCAGAGGGCACATGTGCTTCCAAGAAAACACCTCCTAAGGTGATGTGGTCAGGCCACAATCTGTTTTTTCTTTCCCATGAGGATTTTGGACACACCTGGCATGTTTTTCAAGCCACTGGGGCTAGGATTTGATTCACAGTCAGTCATGCCATATGAGCTCCTTTAACCACTGCACTACAGGGCCAGCCCACTACACACACACACTTGAGTGGGTTGCATAGCCTTTACCCCTAAATATTTCCCTAAACATTTCCTTAGAATGTAGTGGCTATGTCGCTGGACTCCCATGTAGTTGACTGTGGTTCGAGTCCCAGACCTCTCTCTCTCTCTCTCTTTCTCTCTCTGGTCAAATTAAAATACATGAATTAAATAATTCTTTAAAAAAAAAGTTACTTAAGTTCTTTTTCATTATCCTGTGTGATTATGTTATTCATTCAAAGATCAGGTTTATATACTGCTGTTTGTACTCCATTTTAAGGGTTTTATTTTCCCACAGCCTTGTTAACTTAATTTTCTTGAGAATAAAAAATAGTATGATGCCAAAGTCAAAAGTACACAAGAGAATATACTCAGAAAGTGTTACTCACTTTTTTATACTTTCCACCTTGTTCTCATATACTCCTGTCAAATGACCAATCTCAGTAGTTTCTGAGTTCTTCTTCTTGCAATGTATATTTTCTTTTTACTTTGTTTCTCACACAAAAAGTAGTATACTATTAAAATATATATTTTATTTTTCCCTATGCTTTTTTCACATAAAATTACATCATCTCCACTTATGGAGATGTTTTTTCTTCTTTTTTACAGTCCCATAGTGCTTCATGATATAAATGTTTCATAGTTTAGTTAGTACATTTTTTTTAAGTTTGGGGATTTGGGTTATTTCCAATCCTATAACTATCAATAATGCTACAATGAATTGCTTTGATCATATATAGTTTAGTATGGTTGAGATATATCTTCAGGGAAAATTCTTGAAGTGGGATTATTGTACCAAATGCAAACACAACCTGGGCAAATTCGTGCAGACCTGTAGTCACAACTACTCAGGAGGCTGAGACCAGAGGATTACAAGTGCACCATAGTGAGACTCTGTGTCAAAAAATAAATTAATTAAAATAAAATTTTATTTCAATGTAAATGCAGACATAGCTTAATTAGGCATTGCCAAATTCCCCTCCGTAAATATGTGCCATTTTGTGCTTTCACTAGGAATGTTTTGGTCTGCCTGTTTCTTCCCTGATGCACTGCAAGGGCAGGCTGCCAACGTTTTACTTTTTTTTTTTTTTTTTGCCATTAATTTGCATTTCTCTAATGAGTAAAACTGAACATTTTAAAAATGTTGTATGGCCATTTTAATCTATTTATTTATTTATTTATTTTGGTAGGCTATCCCTCACGTCCTTTGCCGTTTTTCCATCGGGTTATTGTTTTCAGCCCTTTTTAACATATGAGACAACAGGCTCTGAGAAGAACAGTAACCCAGGTCATTCAGGTAGAAATTGCTGGAACTGAAATTGGATATTGACCAAAAAGAAAATTACATACACACACACACACACACACACACACACACACACACACATATTGTTTAGGGATCTTTATACTTGACCCAGTGAATTTCCTGCCACGACTCTACATACATTACTTTGATCATTCACACAAAAAAGAAAGTTCAAAAAAAAAAAAAAAAAAAGAAAGCAAAGGAAAACCAGCTGCTCCTTAAGTCACAACAACTTTCAATAGTCTGCAGGCTTAACCTGTACCTCCAAGGTGGGAGCAGCCCAGCATGCAGCCTGACCGTGGCCAAGAATTGTAGGAGTTTGCCCTGTATGTGTTTATTTTAAATAAAAAAAGTAGAAACACAGAGAGCAATAAGAAGAACATATTAGAAGAGGTAATATTTGAGAGAGCTGATACCACATGATGAAACCAAGCAGCAACTTGAGAACAATGACTCCCTGTAAAAATCAATGCCGAGATTCCCAAAAGGAACCAGGGAGGAAAGGAGGGAGGTGGATCTCCAATGAAACATAAATCTCAGAAGCTGTTTTAGGGTCTAATGTATGACTGGGGTGAGCTTTTCAGCACAGATAGGAATGTGAAAGTAATGCAACAAATCTGTTACTTTGAAGCATTGAAAAATGACAGTCTGGGGAGGTGAGTTATAAATTAATTTTTCTGCGAGGAAGTGGTTCTCAGGCCTGACAGCAATTAACATCACCAAAGAAATGGTCAAAGCAAATGGATGCCTGGGCTCTCTCCCTGAAAAATTATATCGGGGCGGGATGCTGAAATCCTGGTGAAAACAACAGGTCTAGTCAACGTACAAGAGGGACCTTCATGGAAGCTCTCAGACCATCATTCAAGGATGAAAGAAACAAGTCAGCTCTAAATTTCACTTGTCACGTCTACCCATCGGTGCATATCAAGAGATTATATCACTATCATCTTCTCTCTTACCATCACCACCACTATCATCATGGCTCTCATCTAATAAATATCTTACTATACTCCAAGCCTATACTACATACTTTATACTCTTTAGATATTTTAATATTCACAGAAACTCTTCAAGATAGATATTATTATTTTTGAGCTGACAAATCTCTGTAAAAGATTGTTGTAAAGGAAAACTAGTAACAATGTAGTGTCATTAAATATTATTAAAATGTATGATAATAACATACATGTGGGAGGAGAGAAATGGAAGTAAGGTTCTTATACTTTACATAGAGTGGTATAATATCATTTGAAGGCAGATTGTGATAAATTAGAGATTTATATTATAAACTCTAATGCAGGATTCTCAAAGGTTCACTATTATCAGCTTCAAACAGGCTTTGGTTGATTTCTAGAGTTCTGAATAAGTTAATTATGACCAGTGTTGCCAATGTTCTCACTGCTTTTACAGAGAGAATTTTTGGATATCCTTACTCCACCATTTTGCCTATGTCATAAGAATCTCTTTTTAAAGTTCGATTTTGCTTGAGGCCAGCAGGCGGTGTAGTGGTTAGGACTCTGAACTTCCATATGGTTGACTGCGGTTCAAGTCCCAGACTTGGTGACTTGAAACATGCCAGGCACATGCGCGTCCATGCCCAAAATCCTGAGAGAAGAATGGAGAAGGGATTGCGTCATGGCCAGCCCCCATGGGGGATGATTTCTTGCTTTCTGTCTCTTTCTCTCTCTCTTTCTCTCCTGTGACCGCACGTGCCCTATAGCAAAAATATCTCAAAAAATAAAGTTTGATTTTGCTCATCTCTGTGTTTATCATCTATTGATGATATCATAGTTTAATATCTAGACAACAATCTTTTGTCTCTTATTCCAAGATTTCCAAGATTTTTGAGGACGTTTCACTTTTGTGTCCTTTTGCTCTGAAGATTGACCATTAATGAAAATGTTATGAATAAACCTTACTCTGTAAGTGGCAGAAATCATTGATTGACCAATTAGAAGGGGAGAATTTCAACCACTCATATTTTATCAGTGTAACATAAAACCAGACAATACTAAAGTCAGCTGAGCAGCAACAGGTTATGAAAGCCTGTAATTAAGATCGTATATATAAAGTTCCTGGCCCATAGTACATATTACTAAGTGGCTTATAAGTAGCAAGTACGTTAAATTGAAGTATTTTCCACTGAACGATAGCACCACTGGCTCGGCTCTCTATAATTAGTATCGATTTTATGTAAAGCAGTGGTGGATATAATGTCATCCCATAGCCTTTGGAGTTGGGCATATATGGGACAATTTTTGTTTGTTTTTATTATTTTTTGCTTGTGTCTTTTTTTCCTTTCTTTGTAAAAAATGTCATTAGAAGGAGACTTCCTGAAAACGTTGACACAATTCTTGTGCACTCATCAGAGCCCTAAATACCTTTCAAGCTTTACCTGTCATCTCTGCTATTCTCTCAAGCAATTTTTTTTTGATAGGTTTTCGCTATAGGGCGTGTGCGCTCACCATACAGACAGAGAGAGACAGAGAGACAGAAATTGAGAAATCACCCCCCAGAGGGGATGGTCACGCCACAATCCCTTCTCCTCCATTCTCCTCTCAGGATCTTGGGCACGCATGTACATGCGCCCGGCGTGAGTTTTAAGCCACCGGGTCCGGGACGCAAACCGCAGTCGACTACATGGGAGTCCAGCGACATAGCCATTACACTAAATGCTGGTCCCTCTCAAGCAATTTTTTAAAATAGGATTTTGCCTTATAGAGTGTATGTTCGTGGTAGAGACAGAGACAGTGAGAGGGA
>NW_006203092.1:254327-265326 GCF_000334495.1 Tupaia belangeri chinensis | reverse complement strand
GAAATCACTCCTTGGGGAGATGGCCTTGCTGCAATCTCTTCTCCTCCATTCTCCTCCCAGGATCTTGGGCATACACACACCCATGCCTGGCATGATTTTCAAGCCAGCAGGTGTGGAACTCAAACTGCGGTCAACCATGAGGGGAGTCCAGCAATGTAACCACTGCACTATCTGCTGGCTCCTCATACAATTTTATACAAATGTTTTCGTTATCCCAAACCCGTAACAATTATCATCTCATAGGTTAGATATCTCTTGATGTTATAGAGTATCTAATAAGACAGCCTCCAAACTTTCTCAGTAAACTAAGAGAGCCCTAGGTCAGTGACAATTATAACAAGTGTTTTCTACTTATTAACACAACCAAGCATTATCTACATGTTTTAATAATGTTGTACTGAAAATAATAATAATATAATAAGGTTATGGGCCAGCAAATATTTTTCCAATACAAAATGACATTATTTCTCTTAGTTAAGTTACTAACAATTGTCTCTTTTAACAAATACAAAGAGGAGCAAAAGTAGCCTGGTCAATCAGGCCAGTGCTGGAAGCAAACAAGTTGAAGAAATCACTAGATTCCCTAGTGGCATTTCTGAAATACGTAGTCCTCAAGTCACAAACTAAAATTTCTTTCCAATGAGACATCAAAAACTCTACTAAGCAGTTACCCAAGGACTGTAACTTGATCTCCCTGCATCACAAGCTTGAGTCATGTATGTAATTATGCAGAAGAGAATTACACAGACAGTATCAAAGATCTTTTACCCATGATGATGGATGTGATCTTGGCTCATGGACCACTCTGTGACATGCAAGGTTTCATTGCTTCCAGGGCCTCACACTCTCTTATTTGCTTTATCATTCAATGAGAAAGAGTACCATCTAGAAAGAAAAAAAGAAAGGGACTAGCAGTTAGCATAATGGCTATGTCGCTGGACTCCCATGTAGTCAACCTTGCTTCAAGTCCCAGATCCAGTGGCTTAAACTCACACCAGGCGCATATGCATGCGTGCCCAAGATCCCGACAGGAGAATGGAGGAGAAGGGATTGCGGTGTGGCCATCCCTCTCGGGGGTGATTTCTCGCTTTCTGTGTCTCTGTCTCTCTGATGAGCGCACACGCCCTGTAGCAAAAACCTAAAAAAACAAAAAACAAACAAACAAAAAAAAAAACAAGAAAGCGAGAAAGAAAGAAATATACACTAGTCTAGTCAATCACTTTAATGAGAGGTATCTAGAGTCCCCACCCCCACCCCCCATACAATTTTATATCATTGAAGTTTGGGGGAACTGTGAATATTTCATGGAATCTGGGTGGATACTTCTCATCACAAAGCAAGAGTCTGTGGACTGCCTGAGTTAGAAAACACATGGAAAACAAAATGTGGACTGCCAGAAATCTCTGCTTCTTCACTCAATATGGATGTATGTATGTACATATGTATGTCTACCTTCTTCCAGAAAGAATTTAAAGCATCTGTGACATTTCTCCATCTGTACAAAACAATTTTCTTTTAGTTCTTTCCACAACCTGCAAATATTTACTTCCATTCTCAGCCCAAGGCACTGAAACAATGATCTAAATCTTCTAGAAGTTTACTGTCTTAGAAGAAAATATTTGTCTTTCTACATGGAGGAAGTCAGAGAATGGAGAAAGTTGGAGCGGAAGTGAGTGCTGTAGATATTGGCTTCTATAGTGAAAAGAAAAAAAGTGAAGAAATTGGAAAATTAATAAGAGCCATTGTCAGATGGATACAAGACCTTTACTAACTTAATATAAGGATTTATTTCTGAATAAAATATACTGTAGATTTCTATCTAACACTCATAGAACATCTTCCTGAATGTGGTAGAGGACTTTAGAGTAAAATTCCAAACACCATGATTCAAGCACTAGGGATTGGATTATGAGAAGATTTCAGGACACTTAAGAAAAACAGGTCTTCAGGTCTCTTCGTTAGGCATTTGCCCATCTCAGGTGTCTCTGGACTGGACCTCATCCTTCTGTTGAGGCTGACCCGGAGAGCAAGGCTGAGCTACTGATAGACTCCTCTCAGATACTGTTCCATCTGTGCTAAGGCAATAAAATCCTAGATTAGAATGAGGCATAGATGTTCCAGAGGATCTGAATTCTTTGCCCTTCCTCAGTAAGGGACCACTTGTCTGAAGTATCAGTTTAGGATGAAATGCAGAAAATCTTCCTTTGAGTTTTCCTTGAGGGATCAGTAGAAAATAGTTTTGGCCCAGCAGATAATATAATAGTTACATCCCTGGACTCCAACATGGCCGACCACAATTTGAGTCCAGACCCAGTGGCTTGAAACTCATGCAGGGCACGTGTGCATGCTTGCCCAAAATCCCGGGAAGAAAATGGAAGAAAAGATACTGTGGCATGACCATCCCCACTGGGAGGTGATTTCTCATTTTCCTTCTCACGGTCTCGGTCTGTCTCTGTCTCTGTCTTTCTCTCTCTCTCTGTCTCTCCCCCAGCAAGCACGTGGGCCATAAGGCAAAATCCTCTACAGAAAAAAAAGAAAAATAGTTTTATCCACATTAAGAACAAATAACATGTAAAGAATACAGATCACAATTAAATCAATGCAAAGCATCACATCACATAGTTCATAATGAATATCGCACAATTCATTAAGTTAGCTCGTCTTCTACTTGCTTAGAAAGAGGACAGTGAGAAATGGGACCCAGCCTCTCATTATTTTGGTCTTTCAGCATCCATACAGAGGCAGGAAGCACAAAGCAGAAGCTGTAAAAGGTAACACTCTGCTATTTGATCAGAGGCTCTAACAAGGTTAACATGAATCTCTCCCTCTATGAGGTTCCAAGTCCACATTGGCTGGGGATGCTAGTTCCTGGAGAAAGTCCTCAGGAAACAGCGCCCTTAGAGGAAAGGCATGGAGAAAGGAAAGCACTTGGGATACTTCTAACTCTGCTTTTCCCTCTTCTCTGTGGGAATTCAACAATGATGGAGCTGGACAATAAGTCTGCCCACTATGTAGTGGTGTGAGATATAGTTAAGGATTATTGGTTGGTATTGGAGGCAAAATTTCCAGGTCCTGACTTCAGACAAGTTAACTGCTTTAATTTTCAGATTACCCTTTTGAGAGAGTCACCAGGCCTGCAAACCTCCATGAGTCGCTGGGATAACATGTGATAGGAGAGGATCCAAAAGCAGACGCAGGATTGGGGAGCTCACATCCATAAAAAGAGGACAAGGGATTAGCAGAACCTTCTGAGCACAAGATGCCCAGTTCCTACAGATTCCATCAAAGACTAAATGTAAAATCAAGAGGAGGCACTTGTTTCCGGAGGCTTCATTCATGGAAAAGAAGAAAGGGATAGGAAGAACTGAAACATGAAGACTAGACAGTGACCACCCCTAGGTATTAGAATGGCATTTTTTGGAAAAGTGGACATTGGCACTTTCAGAGAACAAGCTCATCACTGGCCAGATCCTAAGGAAACAAAGTGGTTCTTGGGCATAGAGTTTTGCAAGGAAAGGATGTCCACTCTAGGAGTGACTCAGGGAACCAGAAGAGCATTAATAGGTAAACCCCTGTGATGCCATGGCTCACTCCTTCCCTGGGGAAGGAAGAGGGCTGAGGGCCACATTCTGGAGCCTTTAAGTAAGATCTCAGAGTCTGGATGCTCCAGTATTAATAAGGATTTCAAAACAAGAGTCAGAACACCCAAACTAACAGATTCTAGGATGAGCATCTGTGTTTGAGGCAACTCCTGTCTGTGCTCTCAAGCAGCCTGTGTTCCCAGCTGAGGCTTGACAGCCTTGCCTGAGGACATCTGGCCCATGAGGCCACACACACCATAGCTCCAGGCTCTGTCTCTGGAGGTACGATTCTTGTGGTAAGTTATACATTTTCTTCCATCCCAACTTCTAGCAAACTGTCTCGAAAAAATGCAATAAGAGAAAATTAATTAGTTCTTGGATTACCACATCTGAATAGGATGATCTGATCTCTTTCTCCTAGCCATTGATAGTTCTTCCCAAATCTTTTTGTTCTAAGTGGAAACTGGTATTTTCTGTCTCTGGTATATTTAGGGAAAATTTTAAGGGAATTCCAAGAACTCAGGCTTAGAGAAAATGAGGGTTTGACTTCAATTCTTGACAGCCTGCTTTGGCTTCTCAAATACCAAGTTGAGAGAGGGAGTTTGAGTATCATGGCACACCCACCACCATCCAGGGTTTTTTCATTTCAAAATGGGTAAAAATTTCCATTTTTAAAATTTGTCATTACAATACTATTTTATATACATTACATTACAAATACCCTACTTTACAAACATTCAGAGATGTTCACAGTGAGAAAATTTCATGAAGACCAAGCCCCAGATTCTGGATCAATCCATTTCTACCATGCTCCCACATTGTCTTGAACATTAGACAGTGGTGGGTAAGTTACACAGTCATCAAGTGGCCAAAAATTACACACTCAGCCTCCAGGATACTTCATGCACCCAAAAATGGCACTGCAAGCTTGGAAGTTGTGAGGTCCTGAATCCAAAAGGGTAAGGAGAATCCCAATGGCTCCAAGTCTTTTGATGGAGGATAGCTTCCACCTGATCTCCTCTCCAAAGCCTTTCTATTCTTGACGAGGCTGGTCAAGAATGTTGCTGCTTCCCAGTTCTTAGCTTAGCCTTAATGACAAGGTACAACCCCCTGCCACCTTGCCTCTCCTCTCTCTGTGGAACTCTGCTACTGAATTCAACACAGACAAAAATGGCAAATGAGTCCACATCCTCCTCCATATTCATATAATCCATGCCATCACCACTAAAGGGCCAAGAAAAGGAACTACTGGAAAAAAAGGAGATTTGGCAAGTGGACTCACCAAAGGAGGAAGCACCAATGGTCAGAGAATCCCACTGAAAGTACACAGAAAAGAACCACAGTATCCAACTGTGTAACACAGCCATCTTAGCAGAGATAGGTGACAAAGATAGGCTCATTCTGACCCCATACAGTCTCTTCTCCTGCCTTAGCTCCCAGATCCAGGGTTTAGTGAAGCAACTGCTATCTCCTACAAAAAAATTCAAACCTACAGAGCAGGCAAATTCTGGGAGAGTAATGTCTTTATTACATATTTTACACTATTGCATGTTTTTCTCTTCATTTAATTCACCCAACTTGAAATCCAGAGAGGCCAGGTAAGCTTCAACAGCCACTGAGTCAAGCACTTTTTTTAAGTTCGTTTTTTATTTCTTCCATGGGTGACAGAGACAGAGAAAGACAGTGAAACAGACATTCCAATAGAGTCTTGATGCTGTAGTCCACTCACAACTTCAGCCAGTCCAGATCATGAGCACGCAAGTGCCCAGAATCTTCAGGGAGGTCTCTGGGCATGAGCCTTGAACTTTCACATATGGGTCAGCCTCACAGAGTCGTGTTTTATTGATGTACCATGGTCTGATCCCCAGGTGAAATGTTGCTGTATTATCACTCTTTAAGGCCTGATTAGCTTCTAGGAGGATTCCAGGATATTCTTTGGCTCAAAGAAGGGAATAGATACATGAAATTATAACAGCCTTGGTTCTCGTGTTAAAGCAAAATGTCAGTGGATGGTCAAAGGAGGCTGATACACTCTTCAGAGATGTGTTCAGAGTTGAAAAAGGCATTTGAAACAGTCAGACCTACTAGAAAGAGTTAAAAGAACAAAGTAAAACTAAGTTGAACAGTAAGAATGTAATCTACTTCTATTTCAGCCTCTGGGGAAATCCAGCTCAAAGAAACATAAGTAAGGAGAAAAAAATGCAAAAAATAGAACCAGAGAATAATAATGAAAGCAAGAGGAGAAAATGCTAAAAATACTTAATTAATTAAGAGGTTTTTTGTATTTTTTAAATGCCAGAGGGCACATGCATGAGCAAAGAGAGAATGAGAGATTGAGAGAGGGAAAAGACACTCCCCAATGGGAGCTGGTCCTCCTTCCCTCCAGGTCTCCATCCCCTCAGGATCCTGAACACTCACACGCTGCCTGGGGTGTTGGGGTGTTATTCAAGCTGCGAGGGCCAGAACTGGAAGGTCAACTGGCCCATGTGGAATTCCAGTCTCTCTGCACAGTGCTTAACTGCTGTGCTATAAAAGCCAACTCCAAGAATTTTCTTAATCACATAGAAAACAGAACAAATCTGAAAAGAGGCCGAGAAGTCAATGCTGCATGAGGGAGAAAGAGGTTGTGAAGGAAGGTCACACTATCTAGATTGAGATATCTCATTAAAATGAAATGTCTTCCTCTTTGAATGTTAACTCCCACGATTTAAATGGAAAGATCAGACCACAGTAACACTGCAAATTCAACAAAAGAGAGAATACGTGAGACTGAACTGGTAAAATAGAATTCTGACTTTTGTCTAAAACATTACTGATTTTCTTCTATCATTTGTCTTCCAGATTTTTGGAATTTTTGGGTCTCTTGTGAGTTGTTGATAGGTTCAACAATTTTTTTTTAATTGAAACATAAACTTTTCTCCCTTCCTGACCCCTTTGCAATTGGAAAATATTTGTGAACATTCTTATTTTGTGACAGAATTGTTATTGCATAAATTCAATAGTACAATAGTATCTGTTGCCTTGCATTACAATTTGAATTCTTATGGGGCTTCGTGCAAATAACAGACCAAATTGGGATTAACCTAATTTTTTTGCAGATAAGTTAGTTTATACCTCTTTTTTTCTTTTTGAGAGGTTTTTCACTGTAGTGCGCGTGCGCTCTCCAGACAGACAGAGAGAGACAGAGAGACAGAAAGCGAGAAATCACCCCCAGAGGGGATGGCCACGCTGCAATCCCTTCTCCTCCATTCTCCTCTCGGGATCTTGGGCACGCACTCACACACGCCTGGCGGGGGTTTTAAGCCACTGGGTCCGGGACGCAAACTGCGGTCGACTATGTGGGAGTCCAGCGACATAGCCATTATGCTAACTGCTGGTTCCCAATACCTCTTTTTGTAAAAAGGGGACTGGAGCGAGAAAAATGTTTCAGAAGAAAATTACAGCACACTTGTCCCTAGATTCTAGCTTTGTCCATAATTTTAGTTTTGTGAATATTTTGTGAATCAATAAAATGTGGAAAAAAAGTTTGGTATGGAAGGAAGGGAGGGGAAAGAGGAAGGAAAAAAACAAGTAAAAGTAAGCTTAATTGACAAAAAAAATGAGAAGCTATTTGCTGATGACAAGGTATAGAGTCATATCTTTGTCTGGACTGACATGCATGTATTTACACTGGAAAAAGAAATGTACACTGTAAAAACACGTGACTGAATGTAATAAATAAATGTAAATAAATAAAAAATAAACAAAAAGAAATGTCTTCCTACCATCAACTGCTAAGTTAAACCAACTGGTAGTATAACAGAAGAAACAGTTTTCACGAAAGACTAATAAACCAAAGAAAGAGAATAAAAAAAAAAAAATGGGGCTCTTCCAATGCTTTGTCCCACTGTGTCTTGTAGTCAGGGAGGGAAATAAGAACCAACATTTTAATAACCTCTGCCTGAGCTGCCTGGCTGTTGAAGCCTTGTAACCTTTGCCAGAACTAACACCCTTCAAAACATTTGGCCTTTATAAGGGCTTCAGATAGATTATAAGGCAAACCATGTGTCCCATTTTGTATCTAATCACAATGCCCGTGGTCCTTTTAACAGGCACTAAATCATAGAATCTTGGAAACTTCCAACTGGAAACAGTCATTTTGGATATCTTGTCTGGCGCTGGGGCGCACACCCTCTGCAGTCTAGCTACTTGCTCAGTTTGGTTTTAATGCCTCAGGAAATGGGATTGTGGCTGCTCTCCTCCACTGCGATATATCCTGCCATTGTTTTAGATCCAGAAGAGTCTCTGTAATGCTCTTATGCTTCTCATTGTATGTCCAGCACCCTTAGAGGAGGAGTTTCTTCTCAGGAAGGAACATGGAAGCTGTGGATAATGCAGCTGGATATTTTGGAAAGAACATACAAACCAGGGGCCAAAATGGGCCTGGATCTTCCCTGTCCTCTAGCCATCTGCCATTTACCTTCCCCACCCCTCAGGACTTCTTGTCTCCCCACCCTGCATTGTATTTTTCTGTTCACGTGTATCCTAATACCCCTGTTAAAATGGGAGTTCACTTGTCCAAACTATAATAGATACAATATAAGTTAAATGGGTACTGATGTGCCTGATGAAGAGAAATTTAAATTATTTTACTATGGCAAGGAAACAACTATTTGGGTTTTGTTGGATGATTTTGGTTTCTAGACATAGAATGGATAATTTGTGTTGGAATAGAAATCGTTTTGTCTGGGCCAGGCAGAATGGTCCATGAGTCACCCAAACAGTAAACCAAGAGCCACACGTTTTTCTGTCTGGGAAAACATAAGCAGCCTTTGGACCAGACCAGACCCGAAACTCTGACTCTTTAGACAAATGGATCAGGATACGCTCTTCAAACTACTCATACACCAGTCTTGCCTCATGCTTCGGGAGGAGACAGAAGCCAATAGCCAAGCCTTCCAGCTTTCTCTCACCACCAAATCCCCAACCATCTATGGCCATGGGCTCCATTGTTACTTTCTTCCTGTTAAGACAATCAAAGGCCACTTCACACTTCAGGCCAGAATCCTGTCTTCCATTCTCTTTTTTTTAAGGAACTCATTCCTTCAGTTCACTGCTCTCCATCCAGCAGAATCCCCAAAGAGAATATCCAGGATCATTGCATTCAGCGTTAGATGTTCTCTCTCTCTCTCTCTCTCACTCTCTCTCTCTCTTTCTCTTTTCTTTTCCTTTTTTTCGAGGTTTTTGCTATAGGGCACATGCACTCACCAGAAAGACAAAGAGAGACAGAAAGCAAGAAATCACACCCCCGGGGAGGGGGTGGCCATGCTGCAATCCCTTCTCCTCTGCGATCGACTACATGGGAGTCCAGGGACATAGCCATTATACCAACTGCTGGTCCCTAGATGTGCTCTCATATCATCCAGTTCAAAATACATACCAAGCAAACCCCACCCTGACCTATGTCGTCTAAGTACATACACAACCTTACCCTCTGTTGTCCTTCTCAGATGAGAATCTCCAAAATGCTGCCTGCAAACATTTTCTGCACTTCTTCATCACTCGTTAGCCCACTCCAAAGTCACCAAAGACCTCCATTTGATCAAACCCAATTAGCAGTTATTTTCTTTAAAAAAATCTCTCCTCCACGAAATACTTCTGTTTTCTGCACTTAAACTAAAGAAGAGTTGGACAGTAGTTAAAGTGACAAAACAGCTTCTACTCAGGACTATTGCGGTAGGGAAGAGGGAATTCAGTGTAGAACTGGGCTCAGTGCTGAACACAGCTCGGGCCCCTGGCAATGTATGGGGTCGTTGGAAAAGTCATGACGTGTTTGCCGATGCAAAAATGCATCATGACTTTCCCGATGACCCACACATCCTGGGTCAGGGTGTGGGTTGGAGGATGGCAAATTACTAACGAAACACTGGGAGTAAGGAAGACTCTGGCTAAACCCAGGCACCAGGATTCTTGCTAAAAAAAAAAAAGTCCAGACAATCAGATATCTCCTGGGAGAGAGCGGAAGGTGAGAAACCCACTTAAATATCAAAGGGGGATTCTAGCTAAAAGATTTAGAAGACTAAAACTGGACTTTTATAAAGAAGTAGAGAGGCCAAGGAGAATGTTCAAGCATCTAATGTTTAGTCAAGCAAAGAATCTTTGTCACACTTTATTTTTTTCCTCCTACCTGTAGTGTTCTTTCTCACTCTCCTTTGCTGCTCCTTCTTCTAACTCTCCCAAAACTCTTAATTATTGGAGTGACTCAGGATTCACACCACCACCCCCATCCCATCCTCTTCTTACACCATGCCCTGAAAATAGGATATTCCATCCAGTCTAACATCACATAAATATGCCGACAATTTCTGAAGTTTGGTCTGCAGTCCTAACCCTCTGGGCTCCAGAAGTATCTACAACTGCCCGTTTAACATTTTTACTGCTCTGTCTGAGAGATATCTCAAACTTCCAGTGTTTAAAACAGACATCCTTTTTTTTTAAGTTTATGTATTTTTTCCCTCTGTGAGAGAAAAATAAAAAGAGAGATTGAGAGAAAGAGAGCATCCCCAACAGTGCCTTCACACTGAGATCCACCCACCCCCATCCTCCACCAGCCTGGATCAGGGCAGGCCTGTATGCACGGTGTGCACAGGGAGCCCTTTTCATATGACCTCAGCACTGTGGGGTGTGGTTACCACTGTGCCACCATGGATAGTCCCAAAACAGAACTCTTGGTTCTCTAATTCTTCTCCCATGCTCACCTGACCAAGTCTCTCCGTGCCTTTTCTTTACTGGTGTCCTCTCATCTCCCCAGTTCCGCAAGCCTGAAGCTTGAGTCATCCTTAACACCTTTCTTTCCCAATTTCTCACATCTAATTCACTGTCCAGTCATGTTGACGTAATACTAAAATATATGTAAAATCTGTCAACTTTTTTTCATCTTATGGTCTATGAGTAGTCTTCTTGCATCCATTCCTGTCCCCTTCAATCCATTTTCCACACACCAACCAGGCTAGTCTTTTAAAAAAGATGTCTATGTTAGTTCCCTGCTTCCTATTGAAATCTGCATAGAATATAAATTCCTCCCCTCAGCCTAAAGGCCTTTGTCTCTACGTCTCTAACCTCCCTCACTGTAGCGTCACTGGGTGAGTAGGATCCCGTAGACTGACTGCCCATATCTGTCTAGTATCCTCCTTACATGGCATGGCAGGAAAGCTGATAATGCCATTTCCCTAATCCCCCTTTCAGCTAGGACCCAGTATGTGATTTAATTCTGCTAATCATAAGCACTTGTGTGAAACTTGACTTTGGAACTCAGTTAAGTAGGGGAGGGTCAGGGCATGAAGCATCCATTTGACTTGTGCATATCTGATCGGAACCAGTGTGGTTCTTCAGTCATTGGCTTCCTGACTTGGTTTCCTATAGTGTCGGCAGCTTTCCTA
>NW_006203092.1:250901-254296 GCF_000334495.1 Tupaia belangeri chinensis | reverse complement strand
GAACGAGTGTGACTCTGGGAGTAGGTGGTTCCAAGAAGAGATTCTCTTGAAGCTCTACCATACCCTAAGCCCTAGAGTTTCCAATCTAACTCTTTCAATAATTTTGTAAACCATTAAGTATCTGGTAAATCACTTCTTTCTCAAACTAGCAAAGTTGTGTTTTAGTCAGGGGTCTCCAGAGAAACTAAACCAATAGGATATATACTATCTACACAAGAAAGATGAGAAGAGATGCACTAAAGGATTGACTCGCTCAGTTATGAAGCCTGAGAAGTCCCACAATATGCAGCTATGAGCTAGAGAACCAGGGAAGCCAGCAGCATGGCTCAGTCCAAGTCTGAAGGCCTCAGAACCAGGGCAGTCAATGTTGTAACTACATCAGAGCCTGAAGGCCCAAGAGCCCTAGGAGGCTACTGGTATAAGTCCTAGAGTCCGAAGGCCTGATAACCTAGGGTTCTGATGTCTAAGGGCAGGAGAAGAAGGGCATCCCTGGCTCTGGAAGAAAGAGCAAGAATTTGCCCTTCCTCTCTACTTTTTATTCTGTTCTAGCCCCCAGCCAATTAAGTGGTACCTATTTACATTAAGGGCAGACTTCCACCAACTCAAATACCAATCTCCCCTGGAAACACCCTCATAGACACACCTGGGCAACCCAATTAGTCTAATCAAATACCAAACCACGTGGGCTTTCTGTTTATCAGAAGCAAGATGGGCTCAGTGCCCATTGAAGCATTTAGAATAATTAATGACTTACTAGCTATCTAGGTCCCCTTTAATTCAGTCAAGCTGACACCTAAACTCAACATAACAGATGGTTTCTGTTGTCTGCAACTGAACTCTCAACAGATGAATGTTTAGTTACTGAATGAACCAAGACCGTGATTGAAAATGTGAGGTTTTTGTTATTGTTTTGTCAGTGTTTTATTTTAGAGCAGGTCATGTGTTGCCCAGGCCGGCCTCAAACTCACAAGTCCTTTTCCCTCAGCCTCCCAAACCATTAGGATTAAGGCTCATGCCACTGTTCCAGCTTTTAGGTTGGACTGAGAACCAAACCTGGATCTCCCAAGTAGTCCCAGTCTGCAAAGCACAGTGTCTTAGAAGCAAGAACCACCGTGTCTGGACCCTAGATTGTGACTTTTTAATTATTTTGCCAGAATCTGTGCTTGAGTGCTGTCCCGTTCTAGCACTAATATTCTTTATGACCTTGGACGCATTATTTAATCTCTCTAGCTTCAGTTCTGCTCATTCATAGAGTAGGAATAAAAGTAGCATCTATCTCAGATGGCATTTAAGGATTACATGAGATAATACTGGCAAAGCACTTGATGTATGATAGTATCTGGTATATAGTAAGAATTCACTGAATAGTCACTTTTTTTTTGAGAAACTTTTTGCATATGGACTTGCTGAAGAGAGAGACAGAGAGACAGAAAGCTAGAAATCACCCCCCAGGGGGGATGACCACGCTGCAATCCCATCTCCTCTATTCTCCTCTTGGGATTTTGGGTAAGTACACACATGCACCCAGCGTGAGTTTAAAGCCACTAGGTCTGGAACTCAAACTGCAGTAGGCCACATGGGAGTCCAGCACCTTAGCCACTACACCACCTACTGGCCCTGAATGTTCACTCTTATATCTTTACTCTGGGCCTTACAATTTATTCTTTTTTATGCCAGGAATTTTTTTGACTACTCTGTCAGTTAACTCTCGCTTGCCCTTCAAGTTTTGATTACATATCACTTACTCCAAAATTACTTTCTGTTTCATTTTAACTATGCCTATCCCCTTGGTTTTGTCTTCTCATAATGACATTTTTCCCTCTTGGTTTTGTCCTCTCTTAATGGCACTTTTCTCTTGGATTTTTACTCTCATAATGGCATTTTCCCTTGGTTTTGTCCTCTCATAATGACACTCATTAAAATTTGTAATGACTGCGTATGTCCACCACAGAGCCAGCACCCAGCTTCACATTTTGCTTGATACACGAATGACCTTAATGAACATTTTCCAAATTCATGACCCAGTCATTCTGGTGGCAACTGTACCAGAAGTTACTGAAGATATGGGGAGCTGTGTCACCAACTTCAACACTGGGAGCCCAGGTCTACCTGGCATAAGAAAAACCAAAGTAAGTTTGGAAAGCATCTGGAAATACTCTTTCAGTTACATATGAGAGCACTCCGTAGTTTTCCAAGCTCCTTTAGATATGCTAATCTTTAAAATTTTTACTTTTTTAGTTTTTTTTTTCCACAGGGCACATGCATTCACCAGAGAGAGAGAGTATGTGGGAAAGTAAGAAATTATGTCTGGGGAGAGGTGGCCATGCCATAATCCCTTCTCTTCAGAGAGAGAGAGTATGTGGGAAAGTAAGAAAGTATGTCTGGGGAGAGATGGCCATGCCATAATCCCTTCTCTTCCATTGACCTCTGGGGACTTGGGGCACATACGCACATGTGCCTGACATGATTTTCAAGCTGCTAGGTCCAGGACTCAAACCTCAGTGGGTCATGTGGGAATCCAGCACCTTAACCACCATACCATCTGCTGGCCCCAATATATTAATTATTTTAATCTTTACAAGAACCCAATTATCTTTTGACCCCAGTTTAGGGAATAAGAAATGGGGCCTCCAAAGTGTCTGCAACATGCCCAGTATTACACGGATAGGAAGCTGTACATTTCATGAATCACTGACTCGTAGACATGAGCTTTAACCCTAGCTTTGCCACTTCATTGCTGTGTGTCCTGGGGTGAATTACATAACCTCTCTGAGATGGCTTTCCCAACTGGATAAAGGAGATCAGTACTCATGCTGTTGGAAAGATTAAAGATTATGTGTATATCTGAGATGTACACTGGAAAGTACTGGATAGCCCAGATATTGCCATCATTGTTAAATCACTTAGTTTAACTCAGCAAGATGGTGAATCAGACTTCTTCACAATATCTTCAGCTTCTAGACCATTGATAGTTTTGAATTACGTGTTAATCAAAGCTGCAGCATGTTTTCCACCCTTCATTTTATTAGTTGAAAGAGGTTAATTCCCACACAGGCACAGACACACAAACTTAACTTTCAAGTTAGCTTGTTCCATCTCTGCAGCTCTATTGTCCCTTCTTGACTGTAGACACTGAAGCCTCTCTTTTTCAGGGTGCTTGGACACATGCTGGATTATTTAGTGTGATTGAGATACAGGACAGCAAAGAAAAGAAAATTAAAAAAAAAAAAAAAAAACCAATGGACAGAAAGTCCAGAAGGCTTCAAGAAACCTGAACAAATTATGTAAGAAAGAGAATCCAAATCAGAGTCAAAGCTCCTGCCCGCATGCTCAGAACCTTTCTTCTCTTTTCTTTTTTCTTTCCTTTTTTTTTTTTTTTTTTTTGGGGGTTTTTT
>NW_006203092.1:225795-250870 GCF_000334495.1 Tupaia belangeri chinensis | reverse complement strand
GCGTGCGCTCACCAGACAGACAGAAAGAGACAGAGAGACAGAAAGCGAGAAATCACCCCCCAGGGGAATTGGCCATGCCACAATCCCTTCTGCTCCATTCTCCTCTTGGGATCTTGGGCACACACGCACACGCACCCGGCATGAGTTTAAGCCACCAGATCTGGGACTCAAACCACCGTCGACCACATGGGAGTCCAGCGACACAGCCATTATGCCAACTACTGGTCCATGCTCAGAAATTTTTAAAGCTTTAAGCCAGAAAAACAGAACAGTCCTGCATCCTGTTTCTGGAGGAAATCAATGCTCCCATTAGTAGACTGTTAGGCAGAGTGCCACCAGTAACAGTCGTGGGTTTTGCTGTCATTTCGGCTGACCTGGTCAGGCCACATGGAGCTGTCACAGGGAACTCAAAGAAAAGAAGAGGGCAGATGGCAATAACTGGAAGACCAGGTGATGGGTGACAAATCTTGAGGTTCCCATTTTCCTCTAGATGCTACCTTTAGATGCTGTCTCCTATAACCACAAATAAATTGCACAAAACAAAAGCTTTCAACGGAGTAATGAGTGTTCCCAGCTCCTTCCTCAGGCCTATGACTTCAACATCTTGCATATCCATATTAATAAGGATTCCTGGTTTTAATCCTATGAAATTGACCACATTACTTCCTGTTTATGCCTCAGCAGAGCACAGCAGAAGGGATCCAGAACCCCAACTTCCCTATGGTGGCAGATCTCCTATTTTGGCAACCCTCCATTGAGGTCCCTGGTCATTGTGTTTCCTCATGGACAAGTGGGAACTTCCTTCTCACAGTCAAAAGGCTGTTCAGTTATGGTAGAGGCACTAAAAGGCAGGAAATTGGGGGCCAAACTGTAAGGGACAAGAAACCAGGCTTGTTAGGACTGTAACCCAGTCTCTGAAGTCTTGCCTCAGAATTTCATGTCTTAAAATAAAAATACCAGTTGCCATGCTGGGAAAATAACTACTATGTCTTGAAATAATGAAAGCCAATATGTGTTTAACACCCTCCACCAAGCACTGTACTAGATTTCTGGCAAATTACCTTCTTAATCTTTATCAAAGCCAATTAAAGTAGGTACTATAATTATCCCCATTTCACAGATGGCAAAATAGAAGTTCAGAGAAATAAAGTAGATTTGTGAGCTTGTACAGCTAGTTAGAAACAGAAGAGATACTCAAACTCGGTCATTTTACTCTCATAGCCATCACTAGTGTATTCCTATACAAGACCCTCTCATTCCCACAAGTCAACTATCACTAATGCCAGCTAAAAAGGGTAATGTTGGGACCAGCAGATGGTGTAATGGTTACATTGCTGGACTCCCACATGGTTGATCACAGTTTGAGTCCCAGATCTGGCAGCTTAAAACTCACGCAGGGCACATGTGTGTGCGTGCCCAAAATCCCAAGAGGAGAATAGAGGAGAAGGGATTGTGGCATGGCCATTCTCCCTGGCAGGGGGAGAGGGGGGGTCAATGATTTCTCGCTTTCCATCTCTCTATCTCTCTGGTGAGCTCACACGCCCTATAGCAAAAATCTCTTTAGAAAAAAAGGGTAATTTTTTTTAAAGAATTATTTTTTCTTTTAATTTAATTTCTTCATTCATTTATTTTATTTGACCAGAGAGAGACAGAAGGAAAGTGAGAAAGCAAGCCCACCAGGTCCAAGACTTGAATCATAGTCATCCATGTGGGAGTGTCCAGCACCTTAACCACCATGCCACCTGCTGGTCCCCAGAAAAAAAGGGTAATATTATGCATGTCCTTTTATCCTTCAGGTATCAACTTTGATAATCCCTCCTCTAGAATCTCCCCTGATTGCCCACTTCCTTAGGCCCCCTTATGCACACCTATAGCATTCACTGCCTCTGCATTCCAGCACCACTTGTAACAGCTGTCTCTTCCACTAGACCATGAGCTCAGGGAGGGCAGAGGCCGGGTCTGTCTTGTTCACACGTAGGACCCCGGGGGTAAGATTATGTCTTACACTTCATAGGCACTCAAGGATGTATACGGAACATATGGATTCATGAATAAAGATGACACTCTGCCACAAATGATCCCTTTCCTCCATTTCTTCATCCCATTGGGTTTTGAAGCGCACATGCATATGTAACTGGCATGTTTTTTCAAGCCACAGGGGTGAGGATTCATACCATAGTCTGTTACGTGAGATTCAGCTTCCAGTACGCAGCCCTTCACCACTGTCCTACAGGGCCAGTCCAAACAATCATTTTCTTTTTTTTCTTTTTTTTTTTTTTGAATTACGGTTTTGGTTTGCATATAATTGATGTATATTTTTATGGTCTACGGTATGGTTTTTTAAGGCATACATGCAGAGCACAATAATCAAATCAAGGATATACCCATAGATTGATCTTCTTTTTTTGTTAATAATTACTTAATTTTATTTATTATTACTATTATTATTATTATTTCGAACTTGACCAGAGAGAGAAGGAAAGTGAAAAAGCAAGCTACCAGGTCCAGGACTTGCACCATGGCAAGGGATTGCGGTGTGGCCATCCTCCCTGGGGGGGGTGATTTCTCTCTTTCTGTCTCTCTGTCTCTGTCTGTCTGGTGAGTGCATGCACCCTGTAGCAAAAACCTCTTAAAAAAAAAAAAAAAAGAGTGGTAGCTCTCTTAATGACATCTTGGACAGATTCTATTCCTTCCCAAGCACGCTCAAACATTGATACTTCTTTTAAGTATTTCAGGGTTGTTCCTATTCACTTTAAAGGTTTAATTCTATTTATACTTGTTTGGATTAAATTAAAAAACGATTCATGCATGGTTCCCAGTGTGACGAACACTGAGGGCTCAGGAATGGTTAAGCCATGATTATCAGTCTTACAACTCATGGCAGCACTGAAGAAGAAGGGCCAGGAAACAGTGACAAAAGCTGTATCTGAGATCAAAGCTGGTATAAGGGAGGTAGAATGACTAGCACCTTACAAGGGGACAGGCAATCAGAGGGGACTTTCTGGAAGTCATAACAACTGAGTTGGATGAACAGAAGTTGTCGTATTCACAGAGAGAAGACTGGCAGAGTTGGTCAGGAGACGAAAACTGCTCTGAGCACTAAGTTCAAGTAACTGGCACATGGAGCCTCAGGAGCAGTCCAAGCCAGGACAGGAGCAGTGTCTCAAAGGCCATCATGAAGAATAGTCTTCCTGTAATCATTTCTTTCATCGACTCCCTTAAAAGCTAAAAAAAATGAAATTCAAAGGCAATATTTCGGGCCAACCCCAAAGCACAATGATTAAGGACTTGCTGTGTGTTGAAAGCCAGATCCCACTTGGCCAACCATGGTTTGAATCCCACCCCCAGAGGCTTGAAAAATGCACTGAGCACACGTGCACTAGTGACCCAAATCCCTATAGGAAGGAGAAATGGGGGGAAAAGGTTCACCATGCCCCATTGGGGGGAGTGCTCTCTCTCCCTCTCTCTCTCTTTCTCTCTCTCTCTCTCTCTCTCTCACGCACACACACACAAGAAAATGTACCCTCTGGCAAAAAACAAATCGATAGAAAGCTATGTAAAAGAAATTTTAATGCATTGTTTTTAGGTAACCTCATTTGATTCAAGGGAAGAGGTGGACAATCTAGAAGATTTAGCCCGCTTTCTTTCAGCCACTTATCTTAATTTTGCTTTTAAAAGAAGCAGAATTGTGATCAAGTTGGAGCAAATACATAAAAGTGTTCTCCAGTGGGTGCCAAAAAGTTGTTTGCCCAACCTCGTTCAAAATATAATGAGCATTAGGCCCACGTGGCCCTGACCTATGCCAAAAGCAGAGAGAGTTATTTCTGTCATTTTTCAAAAGCATTTCCACTTATCTGGAGGCAGAGATGCTCAGGGTGCAGATGAAGAGTGTCTGCTTAATGCACCACATGGTTAAGTGTTTAAACTGCTTGAAAATAACTTTCCAATCTGGCCAGTTCACCACGGTTAAAATTAGTTATGAGTTGGAGGTAAATTTCTCAATTATAAATTTTCTTGGTAATGATCCTCATTAATTAATATTTATAAGCAATTCTCCCATCATCTGCTAGATATAGTAACTATTGTAGATATAATAACTATGGACATTATTCATCTTTAAGACGAGTGACCTTTTATTTAGTTTTATGTAACAATAAAGACGAATTTTTTTTCTAAAATAGCAATGACATTTATTGCATTTCCTTTTTAAAAAAATTGTTAAAGTTGGGACTGGCAGGTGGCATGGTGGTTGAAGGCACTAGATTCCCATATGGCCGACCGCAGTCCAAATCCTGGACCTGGCAGCTTGCTTTTCCATTTTCCCTTTCTCTCTCTATCTCTGTCTGGTCAAATATTAAAATAATAATAACAATAATAATAATAACAAATGGAATTAAATAAATAATTCATTTTTAAAAATTGTTAAAGTTTTTATTCTACTTTCTCTGAGAGAGAGAGAGAGAGAGAGAAAGAGAGAGAGGCAGGCATCCCGAATAGGCTCTTCATGCTGTGATTCACTCGAGCTTCAGCCAACTGGGATCACAGGCATGTGCACGTGAACCTGGCGTGTACAGGGAGACCTCAGGACGTGAACCCAGAACCTTCCCATGTAGCTTCAGTATCACAGAGCATTGTATTACTGCTGTGCCAGCCATCATGTCTGGCCTACATTTTCTTTAATGTAGGTACTTACGGACTTGGAACTGTTAATTGTTTCTCTCATTAGAGAGGTCTTGGGGAGCAGAAGTCTTGTTTCTTTTTGCTCTGTCTCTAGCATTTAGATCAATGGCCGGCTCACAGTAGCAGCTTAGTGAACACCTATAATTCAGCAAAAGCAGAGATGTGGTGGAAGTGAAGAGCAGTCCAGAGCAGTTTGTCCATTTAAGTCTTCAAGGCTTCAGTAGAGTGTAAGTCTGAGACTTGGGTTACTCTCCACACCCATCAGGGTTATTGCCCAAAAAGGCATGTTTTAGTTACAGTAAACAAGTTGCGATGCTGCATAAGAATTCTAGATTTTACAGTGTGACCCTCACTCTTCTTCCCAGTGTTCTGGAGTCCATGATGTAATGTATAAGGTGCAGCCAATCAGCTGCCTGCATAATTTTAAATGAACTCATGTAAATTCTTGCAGAAAGAGCTTGTAACCTCCCCTCTTCTGCACTTGCTTTTATTATATTAGCCACCATTGGTCACCATTTTGATGAATATGTGTCTGGGAAATAAGAATTTTTCTCATCTTAGGGTGACTCAGCCTAAGCTCTGACTCCCCTAAACCACTTTTACTTCTTAGGCTTCAGTCTTCTTTTTAGGTTGACAGTAGATACATCAGAGGTTAGGCTATGAAATCAGAAGCCTTTCTCAAACCCTACTTCCACCATGAAATAACTGTGTAAATGTGAGTGAACAAGTCACTTAACATCCAGGAGCCTCAGTTCCCTTCCCTTTATTGAGGGATAAGTCTACTTACCTTGCAGAATATTTGTCATCGAGTGAAGTACTGTATGTGAAAAAGACTGACACAAAAGTAGGGAGTCAATGAGTACTGACTGAATTTAAATTTTAAACAAATTTAAACAAACAAATTTGTTTAAAATTTAAATTTAGGGCTAAATGTATTATTACTTAGATATTGCCCTGGCATGAATATCATAACACAACAAAGCTCATCTTTTGTTTCTACTGAGTGGTTAGAACAATGAATCTCTAACTTTGATGTGCTTAGAAATCTTTTTAAACTGTAGATTACTGGGACCAGCAGGTGGCGAAGTGATTAAGGCACTGGACTTCCACATGACTGACCACAGTTAAGAGTTCCAGGCTGGAGGCTTCAAACTCATACCAGGCAGATGCGCGTGCATGCCCAAAATTCCAGGAGGAGAGTAGAAGAGAAGGGATTGTGGCATGACCAACTTCTCTGGGGGGTGATTTCTCACTTTCTGTCTCACTGTCTCTTTCTGTCTCTCTCCAACTTACACACACACCCTATGGCAAAAACCTTTAAAAAAATGCAGATTACAGAATTGGCCTTGTGTTGTCTATAGGGAGCCACGTCCCACCCACATGGCTGACTGCTGTTTGAATCCCAGCCCTTGTAGCTAGAAAAAACAACCCAAGAAACCAGCAGTTAGTGTAATGGCTATGTCACTGGACTCCCACGTAGTCGACCGCGGTTTGCGTCCTGGACCCGGTGGCTTAAACTCATGCCGGGTGCGTGTGCGTGCATGCCCAAGATCCCGAGAGGAGAATGGAGGAGAAGGGATTGCGGCGTGACCATCCCCCCTGGGGGGTGATTTCTCACTTTCTGTCTCTATGTGTCTCTCTATCTGTCTGGCGAGCGCATGCGCCCTATAGCGAAAATCTCTCAAAAAAAAAAAGAAAAAGAAAAAGAAAAAAGAAAAGAAAAAACAACCCAGGCATGTGTGCACACACTCCCAAAACCCTGGATGCAGAAACAGAGAAAAAATGATGGCATGACCAAGTTCCGTTGGAGAATTTTTTCTCTCTCTTGCCCTTCCCTCTTTCTTGTATGCACACAAATGCACGGAAAATCTTGAGCTCTCCCTATTAAGACTGGCATGAAGATGGTCTAATAGTTACATCACTGGATTCCCATGTAGTCAACTGCAGTTCAAGTCCTGGACCTGGCGACTTAAAACTTATGCCGGGTGCATGTGTGTGTATGCCCAAACTCTCCAGAGGAGAATGGAGGAAAAAGGATTGCTGCATTCCTATCTCTCCTGGGGTGGGGGGTGTCTCACTTTCTGTCTTTCTGTCTCTCTCTGTCTCTCTGGTGAGAGCATGCTCCCTGTTGCAAAAATCTCTCTAAGGGGAAAAAAACAAAAAAAAGACTGGCGTGGATCTGAAACGCCTTATCTCTAGCAAGAACCTCAGGTTATTTTGATGCAGGTGGTGTATGAACTACACTTGAACAAACATGAAACCAAGTGCAGCAACGTAATTCAATCTGCAAAACAAAATTATGTTACGAAGCTGATAGCTCTGTGGTCAACTTACCTCCTGCGATATGGAAGGCCAGAGAGTGGGAGATAGATGCGAAGCAGGTGGAAAAGTTACCAACTTCCCAAGTCAAGAGTTTAAAGATTTCGAATGCATGGCAGGACTGTTCAAAGAATGAGGCCATCTGTGCTGCTGGTTTCTGAGTGACTTTAGAACATTTCTAATTATTTTGAAGTTAGAAGAGCCCACAGTGTATTTTCCTACCCCCACCTCATGCTACCATGACCACAGACAGGCCTTAAAGCCATGTTTATTTCCAAGCTAAATCTAATCCATATGTGTCTTATTTAGACATGAATCAAAATGTGCTTAGTGTTCATTTATAAGCAAGAGAAAACCTTTACCATGAAAACAGAAAAGAAGAATTTCTCTACCTTTGGTAAATATATTTAAACAGCAAACATTCAGAATGGGGGAATAATGGTTTAAAATGGGGAAAGTGGGAAAAGGTGGTAGGGAGATAAGAAGTCAAAAACAATGAAGCAGGGGAACCAGCAGTTAGCGTAATGGTTATGTCGCTGGACTCCCACGTAGTCGACAGCGGTTCGTGTCCTGGACCTGGTGGCTTAAAACTCACGCCGGGCACGTGTGCGTGCATGCCCAAGATCCTGAGAGGAGAATGAAGGAGAAGGGATTGTGGTGTGGCCATCCCCCCGGGGGGGGTGATTTCTCACTTTCTGTCTGTCTGTCTCTCTGTCTCGCTCTGTCTGTCTGGCGAGCGCATGCGCCCGATAGCGAAAATCTCTCAAATAAATAAATAAATAAATAAAAATAAAAAAATAAAAAACACTGAAGCAGGATCATTCTGGGGCTGCTTAATGTCTACTTCAGCTCAAACCGAACAGCTTCAGCTGCTTTGATCCTCAGTGCTCTGCTCTCTGCATCCCTCCTCTCACTGTGGGCACCCGAAGGGCACAGCTTCGCCAAGAGTCAATTAGTTAGATGCCTCAAAATGACTATTGGATGGCTTTAAGCTATTTTTTTTTTTAATAAACTTTTTCATGCAAGAGACTGGCCTTTAATTACAACTTACAATGCTATTTATGTTTATTTCTTGAGCATGAGCCAAATGCATCAGAGAAGTAGGACAGCTGTGCTGTCCTGGAGGTCCGAATTTAGTCTCTGCTGTCACACAGTGCTTTTCACAAAGCTCACATCACAAGAGTTTTACAGACCAAAGACGGCCAAAGCATTTCTGTCACCAGGCACAGAATCAGTACTAGTCCTTTGCCCCGAGTGGTGCTCTAGCCTCCCTGAGACTTCAGAAGCTGGAGAGCAGCAGTGCACAGGAGCCCGGTACATTTTCCAGGCTGCCTTGAGGAGGCAGGGTTTGCACAACTGGGGTTCTGGGTGTAAATCTTGGCTGCTCCTGTCCAGCTGTGCCCTTGAGTGAGGCTCTGCATCTCTTCAAGGCTGACCTATAACATGAGGGTGACGATATCTTCCAGGGCTATTCCAAGTGATAAAACCGATAACATGTAAAGCTTAGAGCAATGGCATGCAAGGTGAGGGTTGGGGGGTGGGTGCAAGGACCACCCCACCATAACCAGGAGCAGGCCAAAAGGGGGTGCATTATCTGCAGAGAATTTTTTTTAAAGGACCAAAGCAACTAAAGGTTTACCTGCTTTCTGTTATTACTATTAGTGAGCAATTCTAAACAATTTCAGTGATTAAATATTTTTCCCCTGAAACAGGCAGCGCCTCGCCACACACCAGCTGGTATGCCATTGCTTAGCGACCGGAGCATAGATCCTCAGGAAATGCAAGTTCTCTCTTGATAGAAATGAGCCACATCTGTGTGAAAATAACTCAAAAAGAAGGAAAGAGCCTTTGTGCATAAATCCCACTATAGTCCACTGAGCCTGTTAGGACATTGGAAAGTGACACATCATAAGTGATAGCTGCTCAATTTTTTGATCTTCACAAACATTGTCTCAAAAGACAACTCCATGACCAGCCATGTTGGCACAGGCAGCAGAGCACCGCTGAGTAATACTGGAACTACATGAGAGGGCTGGGTTCAAATCCTAGGTCAACCCAAACATGCCAAATGTGCCCACATGTGCCTGTGATCCTGACTGGCTGGGAGGTTGCAGGGAGAAACAAGGCAGGATGGGACCTATCAAGGGTAACTCACTCTCTCTCTCTCTCTGTCTCTCTCTCTCCCTTTCTCATGAAAGAAAAAATAAAATATTTTTTAAAGAGCCAACTGGGGCTGGCCCTATAGCCTAGTGGTTAAGGAAGCCGGATTCTACATGGCCAATAACAGTTCAAATCCTAGCCCCAGTGACATGAAAAAGACACGATGCACATGTATGTGCATGCCTAAAATCCTGAGAGGATGGAGAAATGATTGGAGAAAGGAATTGTGTGTGACCACACCCCATTGGGGAGTGATTTCTCCCTCTTCCTCTCCCACTGGCTGTCTGTGCATCTCTGTACCGTGCTTTCAAGAGTCAAAGTCCTGGGACCAGCAGTTAGCGTAATGGCTATGTCGCTGAACTCCCACGTAGTCGACTGCAGTTCGAGTCTCAGACCCAGTGGCTTAAAATCACACCGGGCACGTGTGCTCGTGTGCCCAAGATCCCGAGAGGAGAATGGAGGAGGAGGGATTGCGGCATGGCCATTCCCCCTGAGGGGTGATTTCTCGCTTTCTATCTCTCTGTCTCTCTCTGTCTCTCTGGAGAGCCCACGTGCCCTGTAGCAAAAACCTCTCAAAAAAAAAAAGAGTCAAAGTCCTAAGCCAGAGTGCCCAACTGGAGCAATCCTAGGTCACAACTCTATACGGCACTACTCCCGCGTCCTAACAGGTCACATGTAGATAAATGCCAAGTGGGTCCCTGCTGATGTCTCATACTGCAGTCTCAGAGAACCCCCAGGCTGGGAAACAAGAGGCCTGTGGCCCAAATCTAGGGTGAGGAGCTCTGCGGTCACACCCACATGAAGCTGGCCAAAGCCTACACACACCCAGTCAGCCCATGCTCGCAGTAGCTAGTGAAACCAAGAGGATTTCCGGTATAAAGGAGAAGCTTTCGAACACCTTTCTGTGATGGAAGGAGTCTTAGTCTATTATTGCATTGCTAACAGAAATACCTGAGACGCAGTGATTTTATAAAGAAATGTAGGTTTATTCAACGTACAGTTTGGAGATCCCAGGTCCAACTTCTGGTGAGGCTACAACGTGGCAGAGGTAGGAGCTTAAGCAGAACAGAGTGTGGTCTATTTCCATGTAATTTCTGCCTGCTTCATTTTCTCTTTATTTATTTATTTATTTATTTATTTATTTATTTGAGAGATTTTTGCTATAGGGTACATGTGCTCACCAGAGAGAAAGAGACAAAAAAAATGAGAAATCACCCCCCAGGGGGACAGCCATGCCGCAATCTCTTCTCCATTCTTTACTTGGGATTTTGGACACTGATGCACATGCACCCAGAATGAGTTTCAAGTCTCTGGGTCTGGGACTCAAACCACAGTTGGTCATGTTGGAGTCCAGTGACACAACCATTATGCCTTCTGCTGGTCCCTCATTTCCTTTTTTTTATATACACATCAGAACTCTGTCATGAAAGCCCTGTCTAACTACCCAATCACTAATCTCTTCCCAAAGGCCTCACCTTTGGCTACCATAATCAGATTAAGTTCCTCCCCTCAACCCCGCTCCCACTGAATCTTGTTGCAATGGCTAAACACATGAATTTTGGGAAGACATATTCAAACTATAGCAGAATCCAATGTAATCAATATGCTACCCACGTACCACTGGGTCTATACCATTTCAGAGACCAGCTTTGTTTCCACCAACAGTGACCACTCTACAGTGGTGATTGGTGACAGGAAGTCTATGTTAAGCTCATACAGAGTCTCTATCATGCCTTAACAGCCCCCAGCCACTCTGCTTATGGCATGTTTTAAAAGTAGCCTAAGTATCTCCAATCAGATCATCCAAAAGTAAGAATCTTGCTGTGACCATTCACATAGGATTCAAATATTCTCATACTTTTTTTATTTTTTGGAGAGGTTTTTGCTATAGGGCGCATGCTCTTACCAGAAAGACATAGAGAGAGACAGAGAGACAGAAAGTGAGAAATCACCCCCCAGGGGGGATAGCCATGCCACAATCCCTTCTCCTTCATTCTCCTCTTGGGATCTTGGGCACGCACTTGCACCCGGCATGAGTTTAAGCCACCGGATCTGGGACTCAAAAGGTGGTTGACTACATGGGAGTCCAGTGACATAGCCATTACACTATCTGCTGGTCCCTAAATATTCTCATACTTTCAGTCCATCCGGTAATCCATATGAGTACCTGTTCCTCAAGTCCGTTTTCTCCTGACTAGTTAGCTAAATACTAGGTATTTCTCCATTAATTCGTATAGAACCTCGCCTCATGTTGGCTCTCCTTCCAGCAAAATGAACAAGGATAAACTATTCAAAGTTCTGTCCTCTTGCAACCAGTCCCCTCTCCACTACCATTCTGGGCCACCTCTAATGCAATTCATTTCTAGTTAGTACCCAAATATTATACAGAACCACCGGTAAGCCAGGACTGATCTTTTTCTCATCCCAGACATGCAGTCATTTAAAAAGTCCCATGAAGTCATGGGTGACTTCCTTGAGAAAGGAAAAGTCACATGTCAGGAATAAGCACACCAGGATTATGAGCAATGTTCTCATTCAGCTTATCTGTATTCTCAGGACCTCCTTGAACCTATTCCTAAATATATGAGACTTTAAGAAGTTTGTGGATTGACTGGCAGATGGCATGGTGGTTAAGATGCTAAAGTCCCACATAGCTAACCACAGTGTGAGTCTCAGACATGGTGGCTTCCTTTCTCATTTTCCCTCTTTCTCTCTGTGACTCTCTGGTGAGTGTATGTGCCCTATAGAAAAAAATTAAAATAATAATAATAAATGAAATTAATAATTCTTTAAAAAGAAAAGTTTGTGAAAAAATGGAATTTAAGTACAATTTTATTTCAGTGCAAAAACAATTTAATCCATGCATAGCTTTTTCATAATGCTCAGCTTCCATGAGCTTTTTGAAGATTTCCCCCCATATTATATCTTCTTAAATACTGAGATTTTGCTGAGAATATGCAACTTAGTGGCTAGATCTATCAGATAACAATGAGCTACATACACATACATGACCATCCAATGTCCCAGGGACAAGTGTTAAGTATAGTATATATTATATAAGATGACCTAAGGCCAGAGAAGTTAGCAGCAATAAGATCAAGCAGGACCTTATGGATTGTGCTAAAAAAAAAAAAGTCTATCTTATAGAATTTAGCCTTAAAAATAAAGGAAGGCCAATTCTGTTGTACAATGGTTAAGCACTGTGTATTGGAAGCTGGATCCTACATGTGGTTCAAATTCCAGCCCTTGATGGCTTGAAAAATTCACCAGGTGCATGTTGGTGTAAGTCCAAAGTCCCGATGTGATGGAAAAATGGAATAAAAAAGGATTGTGGCAAGACTATGCCCCATTAGGGAGTGCATTTTATGTCTCTCTGACAACCTTAGGCAATAAAATACATATTAAAAAGAGAAGGAAGGAAGAAAATTCTGACCCATCCTAAATGTGAATGAATCTTAAAGACTTTATGCTAAATGAAATAAGCCAGTCACAAAAAGACAAATATTGCATGATTCTACTTATGTGAGGTACCTAGAGCATCCACATTCATAGAAACAGAAAGTAGAAAGGTGATTCTCAGGAGTTGGGGGCAGAGGTGAGGTAGTTATTTAATAGCTATGGAGTTTCAATTTTGCAAGGTGAAGAGTTCTGGGATTGACTACACAGCAATGTGGATATACTTAACATTATTAAACTGTATTAAAAGTGGTTAATAGAGGTCAGCAAGTGGTCTGGAGTTAAGGTGCTGAATTCTCACACGGTGGACCACGGTTTGAATCCTGGACCTGGCAACTTGCTTTCTCACATTTCTTCTCTCTTTCTCACTCTCTCTGTCTCTTTGAAGTAAGTTCATGTGCCCTATAGCAGATTTAAATAATAATAAATAATTTTTTTAAATAAAAATGTGGTTAGTAGATGGCTAGCCCAAAATATCCACTGCGGTGTCTGGGGCAAAGTGCTAGAAAGTTTAATAAATGCCTATGCTTTCATCAGAGGAGTAAGATGAGACTGACTTAGCACAATAAAAAGAACACAGGAGCTTCTGGAACAAAGAATCTGTTCCTAGAAAAGTAAAGAAAGAATCAATCATCCTAACTTGATGAGGGTTCTAAGCCCTCCCTTGCCATGGGGTTGAGAGAGGCAAGAATATATCTCCTCTGGAACTCTTAATTTCATACTCCCAGCTTGGACTCCAAAAAATCCCTACTTGCAGAAAAACAATGAAATGTGTATCATAGGTAAGTATGCCAATATTCCACTTCAGAGAAAACTGGAACTCCCATTCCAACTCCACACCAAGCCCAGAGAGCCTTGGTGCCATCTTGGGATTTGACCAGCAGGATGACGAATGGCACCAATCAATTTGAGGTCTCTGCAGCCTGCCAAAAGCAGAAGGCACAACACAGAGAAGGACAAAAAATGGGTTGAACACCCACAACTGAAGCCTACCAACCCCCCCACCCCATCCCACTGATGATGGAAATAATCAAGTTTCTGTAGAAAGAATGATTAACATGGCTTTTTCTAGACATGATTTTGAGTGACAGGCCCAGAGAAGCACAAAAATGCTTCCAAAGGTGCTCAAATGCAGCAGTTATTTTATTCAGTTCTGAGAGCAAGAGACACAGATGAAGTTGGGAGTGTGAGTCAGTGTAAGGAGTCCCTTTATTGGCCTGACCCAAAAATGTGAGACATATGGAAGCAGGGGCTTGTAGGATATAGATGAGTTTAGAAATGTTTAGGTTTGTAATTCGTTAAATATGTAAGTCTTTGTCTAAAAGACACTTGGAGTCAGTAGAAAATCATGTCTGAGTTTAACCTGCATGTAAACAATAAGGCTTGCTAGGTATCTGGTGATGCTATCCAGAGTCAGGACATAAGGAACTGCCCACTACCACTTTACCAAAACAGTCTGTTAAAGCAAGATTAATGTTCATAGATGAGACTCCCCCAGGTCCCTTGCAAACTATCTTAGCCTAGGAAGAATCATCAGAAATCTGTCCTCACCACACACACTGGAGATCTGTGCATCCCACCTTTCCCACCAAGGCAGGGAATACCAGAGCACTCCCTTTTCAATAGAGACAGAAAAATCTCAAAACTCCCCCTGACTAGTGGTCAGGGCAGGCCTGCACTCTCCCTCCCCTCAGATGCCAGTCACCAAGAGTGGCTACCTCCTAGAGTTGAGTCCACCACATCATCACTGGTAAATGTCTTCTCATATCAATAAAAACCATTCTTCAATATTATTTTTCTGACTCCTTTTAAACTCTTACAATTTGTCTCAGTATAATTCACAAGCACAATATAATGTTTTAAAGCGCAGTGGATTGATGGTTTCAACCTTTAAACTTGCTAATTATAGTGACCAGTAAAGTATATGCTCTTAAGAGCAGAAATAAAATTCATAGGGCAAAAAAAAATAAAACTTTACTGCTAAGTAATTCTGCTAATTAAACAGAGTTTTCATGATCTTCTCTCAGGACCTTCTCAAAGGTCACCCTTGCACAATTTCCCTTACTCACATTAACTCCACCCCCAACCCAGGAAATCCTATAACAGAGAAGTGTTACGAAGGAATTAAAGAAGGAAAAGTTTATGTCAAAGAGTTACGTGCTCAGTCACTACACTTAAATCGGATAATTACATCTCAAACACTTGCAGAAGCTGAACCCCATGTAAACATACACGGACTGATAAGTCAATAGCTAAGGAAGTCAAGAAGGAAAATTATGACCTGCTTTTGGCTGCACAGCTTGAAAAATTAAAGAGAAGAAAAGAAAGAGGACTGTTTCTGTATTTCTCTATCAGACCATGCTGGAAAGTCAATACATGGGAGACTATGTGAATACACTCCTTCTTGATCCTTAAAACAAAGATCGGCTTTTCTGAATTGCAAGATAGCAATTAATATCAACAATAATGAATCAGCATGCTAAGAACTGAAGGGCAGAATAAGCATATCTATAAGGGAAGCTCATGGAGATGGCAGTGTCTCTTGTGGAGAATGTAAATAAGTACATGCTCTGTTAGACAAATTAGAACACTCCATTCCCGCTATGAACAACAATTTTGGGTGAAGGGAAGGAGAGTCATGATACTGTACATAGGTGTACATAAACTAGGGATACGTGATTCCCAAACAACACAAGCTCCTATCACTTATGTTTGGAAGTAGTCTCAGAACTTACCCATTCCAATCTACCCAACTGAGGAATCCACTCAAAACAATGCTTAAAATTTAATATTCATGAAAATCTCTGAAAGAAAAAAATACATATGAAAGGGATAGTGGGATAGAAAGATCTTGACATAATATGTGCAGAGCTTTTTTCTATTTTCCCCAGGGAAACCAGCAGAGAGCAGTTATAAAAATGAGATTCACCATGAAAGATTTTCTCCTTCATTGGAGCATCAGTCAGCCTTGAGAAAAGACAGTTACAGTGAACTTGAAGGTGCCTTTTTTCTATCTGGGTGTGATCAATTTTCTAAATAAAGGACATAAAAGGAAAAATTTTAAATGATAAGCCTTTAGTTCTCTTTTCCATTCTACTGGGTCACCAGGAAAGTCCTGATGCATTTTTGCATAGAAAAACATAGAAAAATACATCAAGACTTCTCCTATGACCCAATATTTAAATTACAAAGCAGAGAAAGGTACTAAAAGGGAAAAGCTAAATGTCACAGAGGGCTCCAGAGGGAATGTGGCCAAACTCTTTGGAGGAGTTTGAAAACTGGACTGATTTAAGTATAGCCTAAAGGCAATAATGGCTGGATGACCTCCCCAAGACCCCAGCAATCTGGTATCAAACTCACTGCATCAGTGTTCTCACGGTGTTTCTCATTGTGCCTCAGAAAGAATTCAGGAAGTTGGTGACTTTAGAGTTCAATGTCAAGGAGTCCAAGAATTCTGTGGCATTGCCGAGAACTTCAGAGTTTATTGATTTTGAAGGATGGATGGGTAACATCAATGTGAGATAGAGAAAAAGTACTTTGGTAAAGACTCAAATGCTTTCAAAACCTTCTATAAACTTTTATATTCCTTTCCTGTTGAGTCTGGGATATGATGTTAACCTACCTCTGAATTAATAAGTTAACCTGTTACTATTTCCTGGATGCTGGCAGAAGACATAGGACCTCTGGTTTGGAGGCAAAGGACTTTCTCACCCATTGCACAGAGAGCAGCATAAGCATTAGGGTGCTTGCCTCAGTTTCACTGGCCTTCCAGGGCCCAGAGGGCCCCAGTGGGAGTCTGCACCCTGTGGGCAACACTCTGGAGAGGAACACTGAGCTTGGGGGACTCACCATTTTATAGCAATAAGCAAGCTGACTCTTCGTCCTAGGAGTAGACATTACTTCAACCCTCAAGGTTGCCCACTGCAACATAACCGTGAGAAATGCCCTGGATAGGAAGTAACATTGACCTTCCATTCTTGGCAAACTCGGCAAATTGTGTAGGAATGAAAGACATGAAACAGTCTCTCCCATTATTTCCTCTCACTATTCCATTCTCTCACCTGACTCCTTCTTCTCCTGAGACAAGGGAAAAGGAAATTTCAGTGGCTAGGCTCAGACCCTTTCCACAACCTAGCTCAACACATCCTTGAACTCTGTGGCCTGAGAAGAACCCTTCAAAACTCAGAAGTTCTTATACAGTTTCAGGTCTTGAAAAATAAGAGTCATCATCTCACATAATCTCAGCTATGACTACCCAAGAGGAAAGCTGGCTGCTCTAGCTTCTCTCAGTTTCCTTAAAGACTAGCTGCTGGGGCCAGCAGGTTGTATGGTGGTTAAGGCACTGAGTCCCACACGGCCAACCATGGTTCGAGACCCAGACCTAGTGGCTTGAAAATCACACTGGGAGGAGCCAGCAGGTGACCTGGTGGTTGAGGCACTGTACTCTCACATGATCGATCATGGTTCAAGTCCTGAAACTTATATCAGGCACACGTGCTTGTGTGCCAAAAATTCTGAGAGGAAAATTGGAAGAGAAGGGATGGTAGTGTGGCCATCCTTCGAGAGGGATGATTTTTTGCTTTCTGTCTCTCTGGCAAGCATGAGTGCTCTACAGCAAAAATCTCTTAACAAGAAAGAAAGAAAGGAAGGAAGAAAGAAAGAAAGAACGAACGAATGAATGAAAGAAAGACAAGAAAGAAGAGAAAGAAAGAGAGAAAGAAAGAAAGGAAGAAGAAGAAAGAAAGAAAGAAAGAAAGAAAGGAAGGAAGGAAGGAAGGAAGGAAGGAAGGGAGAAAGAAAATCACTCTAGGCACATGCATGTATGTGCCCAAAATTCTAGGAGGAGAGTAGAGAAGGGATTGTGGCATGGCCATCCTCTTTGTAGGGGAATTTCTCACTTTCTCTCTCACTGTCTCTCTCTCTCTGTCTCTTTGATGAGCACACTCATTTTATGGCAAAACATAAATAAATAAATAAATAAAAATAAAGTAGGGTCCACTGTTTTAGTCTGCTCTTTGTTGATGGCTAACTTTCATTTTTGCTTATTTCAGCAACTCTAGAAACATCTGACAAGATATCATATACGGACCTCCCGAAAAGCTGGCTTTCTTAGTTCTGCCACTCATTGAGGCACCATGTTCATAAGCAATACTGAGAAAGATAAATCTCAGCAGACATAGCCTTGAAGAACATGTCTGATAGGGAGGAAAAGAACTGACATTCAGTGAGTGCCTTCTAGTACTACTGGATACTACACAGCCCATCTCGCCTATGGAACTTCACTTAATATTCATAGTCCATAAGGTAGGAATCATTCACATATTTTCCAAATAAGAAAATAGACTTAGGGCTGCCCCGCTAGTGCAGCAATGAAGGAGCTGGATCCCACATGATCAACTGTGGTTCAAATGCCCATCCTAGTGGCTTAAAAAACATGCCAGGTATGTGTGTGTGTGTGTGTGTGTGTGTGTGTGTGTGTGTGCCCAAAATCCTGATGGGATGAAAAAATGATGAAGAGATTATGGTATGCCCACATCCCACTGGTGTTGTTTTCTCTACCTCTTTTTCTCTCTCTGGAGAGGGCATACACTCTGACAATTTTTTTTTAAGTCAAAAAGAAAATACACTTAGTGAAGCAGTGATATCCTACCAAGATCTTGGAGCAGTTGGGAAAAGCCAACAGGATGTAACAAGATTCACGCTATACTACGCCGTGTTTGTTAACCATATGTAGTGCTTCCACAAGTCAGAGAAGCAACCTACAAATATTCCCTATTGCCCTGAGCTATGCTATTGTATTCTCAAAGTTAGACAAATATGAATGCCGTGTCCAAGCAAACTGATCATTTGCCCAAAGGAGAATTTTTTGCATTCTTGCCCCCGCCACACACACGCACACACACACACTCCTCTGTAAAAAAGCAGTTTCCACCCAAAACTAATTACACATTTCTGTTAAGCATTTGTTCTTTTTGTTCCAGCCTGTGATATATGACTCTAGTAGAGGGGTCACCCACGGAGTATGTAGTTTGCAAGTCTTCTGGTCCAGGTCACAAGAAGTTAACACAAACAACCCAAGAACAAGGTCAGGCTTCTGGGTTGATCACCATGAAGCTACATTCAGCATTTCATCCAAATTAAGAGCCAAGTTCCTCTGGAACTTGCATCAGTTTCATGGCCAGGAGCAATCCATGAAAAAGCAATCAGGGTCATCTGGGAGTGTCCTCTAAAAATTACAGATACAGAAGTTCAGAGCTTCCTAAAAGCCCCACATTTGCTGACCAACTCCCCAACTGGCTTTGGTCCTAGTGTTGGTGTACTCAGGATATAACAGAACATTCGCAGATTTGAAAATAGACTCAGATTTTGAAACCTGGACTTATTCTATTGGCTCATCAGAAAAGTCATGACACATTTTTGCATTGAAAAACAGGAAAATACATCGTGAGTTTTCCGACGACTCAATATGATCTTGAACAAACCATTAAATCTCACTTGTATGAAAGGTCCATGTGGGCATAGACAGCATCTGTACTTACACCAGGGTGCTGAGCATATATTATGTACTTAATCCACACACTCACTGAACAATACATTTCCTGAACCTCAGTTTCCTAAGGATATCCACTTCAAAGATTATTGTAAGTATGCAGTGAAATAATGCATGGAAACCTTCCGGAAGACTCTCTGACTTATCAGAGATACTTAAGAGCTGCTGGTCATCACCTATTTCCTCTCTAGACTGGTTAACGGTACCAAGGGGCTACAAATATCTGCAGACCCCTTTCTGCCTCTACAAACATTGCCCTAAATTAGATAAGGGCCCTGCTGAAGTCTCACTGAGGAGAAGACACAAGGGCCTTTTTTTATTATGTATGGTCTAACCCAAACCAGATCTTACAAAGGATGTTTTAAGAACTGCAGTCCTGGGACTAGCAGATGCATGATAGTTACATTGCTGGACTCCTACACGGCCAACCATGGTTTGAGTCACAGACCTGGCAGCTTGAAACTCACACCGGGTACATATGCATGAATACCAAAGATCCCAAGAGGAGGATGAAGGAAATGGGATTACAACGTGGCCATCCCTCCTGGGGGATGATTTATCACTTTTCTTTCTCTGTCTCTCTCTGTCTCTCCAGTGAGCACAAGGACCCTATAGCAAAAAATCTCTCTAAAAAAAACCCTGCAGTCCTTTGGGGCAACCAGCTGGTGTGGTGGTTAAGGCGACTGAGTCTCACCTGGTCAACAGTGTAGTTCAAGTCCTGGACCAGCAGCTAGAGTGACATGTCCAACAAGTGTGCATGCATGCCCAAAATCCCAAGAGGAAAATGGAAAGAGAAGGGACTGTGGTGTGGTCATTCTCTATAAGGGGTGCTTTCTCATTTTCTCTCTCTCTCTGTCTCTCTCTGGTGAGCATACATACACTAGCCAATTTTTGAAAAATTAATTTAAAAAATAAATAAACTGCAGTCAGGAGAATCTGGAAAGGACAAATCTTATTTTTTTCTTTTTGCATTTTGGGTAATTTTTATAGCAGACATCTTGTTCATGCCTTTTCCCTGCAGCGATTTGATTTGGAACATACCCCTCCTGTGGAGGGCACTGCATATGGAAGCCATCTTGAGCTATCTGCCATCTTGAGCTATCCACCATCTTGGAAACCATTAGGCTTCACTTCCTCACTGAGCAAACCGTTTCTCAGAAATCATGTGACCAACCATTCTTCCTGGAAGTGGTTGGGTTTCTAGGCAACAGGAGAGATCCACCCACATCAATGATTGGTTCATGCTGTTCTATGTCATTTGCATTTCTGGCAACCAATTGGTGACCACCAGCTGTATATAACTCTCCATTTCTCCTCAATAAATGGAAGACAGAAGAAGAAGAAGACTTGATTAGCACCTGGTATTGCGTGTGTGTGTGTTTGTCCCATCTCTCACTCCCTCCCCCAGGGAACCTGTTAGACTGTCCTGCAGGCCAGGACATAAACAAAATGAGGTTTTCCATCCAGAATATATTGTATATTGGCTCATACATGTTATCACCAACAAATAATTTTCTATTTCTTGTTTCTTAAATATTTTGCTTCGTTTTCCCTCCTTGATTCCCTACCTCTCACCCTCTGCCAATTCCCCCCTTGTCCCACACTGTGTCTCTGGTATGTATAGTTGTTTTTCCATGCCTTTTTTCACATTTTATTGATTCAATAAAGATCATAATTAATTTAAACACTTTCAATAGCAAACACAGGTGATATAAAGGAACACATGTAGTCTGCCAATTAGTAACATCTACCAGTATACATGTAAAGTGAGCAGGAAAGCGGAGGAGAGGGATGAAAGAAAGAATTTTGACACCGTCTTGCTAATGCAGTTCTCTGCCTCTGCCTACCAGTTAGCCAGGGTTATAGGTACACACTACTGCACAAGTCTGTTCGAGTTGCACAGCAACACCCTACCACTGCCACCACCATGGCTGGGCCATCAAGTTACTATTAATAGGTGAGGATTTAAATTCCTGTTATTTTGTTAACTATTTTCTGGTTGTTTCCTGTTTATTTTGTTCCCTACTCTCATGTTTATCTTTGAGGTTTGGTGGTATTTTCTAGTTTTTTAAGGTTTATTCTTCTCTTTCTCATTTGTTTATCATCCTTCCCAGTGAATTCAATACTTTCCTATTTTATTGATGGTAGTTATCATCCTTTCAGTTCCAAATGCAAACTCCCTAAAACATTTCTGGTAAAGCCAGTCCAGCATAGAAATATTCCCTCATTCTTTATTTCTCTGGGGAAAATTTTATTTCTTTTTCACTTCTAAAGGACAGCTTTTTTTTTTTTTTGGAGAGGTTTTCACTATAGGGCGCGTGCGCTCGCCAGACTGAGAGAGAGAGACATAGAGAAAGAAAGCAAGAAATCACCCCCCAGAGGGGATCATCACGCCGCAATCCCTTCTCCTCCATTCTCCTCTCGGGATCTTGGGCGGGCACGCACGCACACGCGCCTGCGTGAGTTTTTAAGCCACGGGGTCCAGGATGCGAACCGCGGTCGACTACGTGGGAGTCCAGCGACATAGCCATTACTCTAACTGCTGGTTCCCTAAAGGATAGCTTTGTTTAAAAGAAAAAAAAAAAAGGATAACTTTGCTGGGTATAGTATTCTTGGTTGGAATTGTCTTTCACTTAATGCTTTGAATATATTTTCCTATTCTTTTCTTGCTTGCATTGTTTCCAATGAGAAGTCTGAGGTTATCCTTATAGGATATTTTTTTAAAGTAAGTTGGCATTTCTCTCTTGCCAAAGTTAGTATCTTGTCTTTGTCTGTGGTTTTGGTCAATCTGGCTATGATGTGACTTGGGGAAGATCTTCTTGGGTTGATTCTATGTGGGGTCCTTTGTATTTGTTGGGTCTGGATATTTAAGTGCTTCTCTAGGTTTGGAAAATTTTCTTCCAGGATTTCATAGATTAGATTATCAATACCCTTATTAGTTTCTTCACCCTCTGGGATACCAATGATCCAGATGTTTGGATATTTAATGGTATCTCGTGTTACTCGTATGTTATTCTTTTTTTGTTATTTTCTCAGTCTTTTTGGTGAATTTTTCTAGTTGAGAGGTTCTATCTTCTGCAACTGAGAGTCTATCTTCTGCATGATCTAATATGCTTTTTCATATTTTCAAGGGAAGTTTTGATTTTCTGTATTACAACCTTCACCCCTAACAATTCTGTTTGATTCTTTTTTCTGATTTGGATCTCCTCTTTCAGATCCCCACCTTTTGGAACTCGGTGTCTCTTTTCTCTTTCATCTTCTGGAATTCATTGTCTCTCTTCTCTTGCATCTCTGTTAGCTTTATCACTATGAATATTTTAAATTCTTTATCTGGCATTTCCATGAGCTCCCTTGAATTCTCTGAGAAGGAAGAGGAGTTATTTTTTTTCCTTTAGAGGAAAGATATTTTCTTGGTTTCTCATATTTCATGTGCCTCTGTAGTGATTTCTGGTCATCTGATGTATTATACATTTTTTTTTCCTGGCTCCTGGCTAGATCTGGTGACAGGAGGGTGAAGTCTGGCCAGAGGGTCTTTGGCAGTCGTAATCCCTAAATTGGGCTGCTCAGAACTCCACGTTTTATATTTTTTCAAATTTTATTTAAAAATCACAAAAATTCTTAATTTTTTAATTAAAATTTTGAATTAATTTTTATCAACATAACAATTGTAACAATGTGATTATATAAGAATCTTTTTATTTTACTAATCTGCTCCTGCCTCAGTGAATAAGTATTTCTGGTTCAACCTACAAATCAATATCGGCCCAACCCATCCCATTTTCTTACAGGTTTATCTTTAGGCAGTTCTCTACAGCCAGGATCATTGATGTCCAAATCTTGGGTCAGGTAAAATTTCTACCTGCCAACCATAATGTCATTCCCCTTTTTTTTTCATCCAGGAAATCATAATGATGGCAAATAAAAGTGATATTGTTATAAACAAAATTTTGATCATTTTCTTCTGTTGGATTATAACATAAATCATGTGTAAAGTTTTGACTACTTTAACTACTACTGATGTTAACATCAGACCCAGCTCACAACTGACACAGCTGACAACCTGGCTCAGAGCACAATGGTGAATACTGACATGCAACTAAGAATTATTGAAATCTGGAGCCAGCAGACAGCATAGTGGTTATGTCGTTGGACTCCCACATGGTCGACTACTGTTCAAGTCCCAGACCTGGTGGCTTGAAAACCATACTGCATAAGTGTGCATGTGTGCCCTAGATCCCAGGAGGAGAATGGAGAACAAGGGATTGCAGCATGGCCATTACCCCAGGGGGTGATTTCTCACTTTCCCTCTCACTATCTTTTTCTCTCTCTCTCCATGGGGGCACACTCACCCTAAGGCAAAAAAAAAAAAAAAAAAAATTCTTTTAAAAAAAAGAATTATTGAAATCTTCAGTGCAGCCAATAGAAATTTCCATTAAAAATGTTTTCTGACTGGATCAGTTGTGGCCTCAGTAATTTAAGATTAATTTACCTGGAGGAAATTTAGTAGTTAAGAAATAAATATGCATAAAAGTATAACAATTAGACCAGTAAATAAAACTTTATATTTTTTAATCTGCAATTGATTCATTTCTTGATTCTTTATTGTTATAGTGATTCTAAACTGAAATAGTTTAGAACTCATAATATTATTGCTACACAGATATCAGCAAATTATTTTCGGTATATATCACCCCACTTATATTCTCCCTGCTCTGTATATTTTTCATAAACTATTGATAACTCTGTAACTTTTTTAAAGAATTATTTTATTTAACTTTATTTATTTATTTATTTAAATTTGACCAGCAAGGGACGGGTAGGGAGAGTGAGAAAACAAGCTGCCAAGTTCAGGCTTTGAACCATGGTCGGCCACATGGGAGTCCAGCACCCTTAACTACCATACCACCTGCCAGCCCTATTCTATAACTTTTTAAAGTTGTTAGAACATTCCAATTTTTGCTAAGAGAAGGGTTTCATTCTATCAGCTTATAACACACACATATGCACACAAACAACATTGTCTTGTGTAACCCTTTGTAATCAAAAGAGATGGTTTACCACATTCACTTGGCTTCACCAGCAACCACATACTTGTGTAAAGGCTGTGGGTGGTGGGACAGCGGGAACCCCAGGGGCAGCTTTTCTTACACAATGTTTTGCAAAAGGTTAATGCAGTCCAGGATAGGCCCACTATCTTTCCTAGCTCTCAAGTTTAGACACTCAGCTAGTAAAGGGTTGATACGTTCTTTGTCTCTGCTCTCTCTCTCTCTCTCTCAATTTCTAATGCTCTTTGATCTCTCTAATTTTTAAAGTTCATTTATTCATTTATTCTGAGAGAGAGATAAACAAAGACAGGACCCCCAATGGAATCCTGACTGCATGATCCACCCCCGGCCTTAGCCAGTCCCGATATTGGGCATGTACCCAGAAACAAACCCAGAACCTTCCCACATGAGTCAGCCACGCAGAACATCGCATTTGCTGCTGTGGCACCATCTGGCCCCCAATCTCTCTGATTTTAATGTTCCCTGATCACACTCATTATTCATGGGCAATGTAGAGGTAAGCAGGAGTTTCTTCCACTCTTATTTAATCAGTAGAATTCCCATGAGAAACATTCCCTTTGGTGGGGGCTCGGACAGTGTAGACTGCCATTTACCAGATCTTCCTGTGTGGAGGCATTATGCTAAATGCTCTTTCTGCTTGGTTTAATTTATCTCCAATGACAGTCCTCTGACTGTGCCCTAATAAATGTGGAAATGGATGCAGAGAGGGCATAAATGCTTTCCTCAGGTTCTAGAGCCTGAGCTCTGTCTGCCAGACTATGATGCTATAAAAGAAGGAAACCTAAAAGGTATTTTATACAACTTGAAGTGTTACTGCAAGGAGGTCATTGTCCATTCACTCTTT
>NW_006203092.1:208051-225764 GCF_000334495.1 Tupaia belangeri chinensis | reverse complement strand
AGCGCAAACAATAGGCTCAGAGCTTAGCTTATACGACAAGAAAAGCTGATTAAACAAGTGGATAATGGTCCACTGAAACAGAAAGCTGGAGAACCTCATCCTTGAATGTACCTGTAAGAGCAACAGCATTGTCTGGGATAGTTAGAGAAATATAAGAAATCTTTTTTCTTCAAAGTTGACTGACGCAAAGGGAAAATTTTAATCAAAAGACTTATAACTGCTAAAATTAAATATAGTGCTTTTTCTGTGTCAGACTGTAGTCACATGCTTTCTATATTAGGTAATGGAACTAAGATCAGAGACAGTAAAACATAATTTCTTCCTTGGAAAAATGAACAGTCTCTTCAAACTATTTTTTAAATTACAAATAATAATGCTTTATTTTACAACACCATCAAAACAATACTTCAGCTTCATGGGTTGCTAAAAAAAAAAAAAAAAAAAAAGGATGGGGAGCCCCAGACCCAGTGGCTTAAAACTCACCCCGGGGGCATGTGCGTGCGTGCCCAAGATCCCAAGAGGAGAATGGAGGAGAAGGGATTGCGACACGGCCAACCCCCCTGGGGGGTGATTTCTCACTTTCTGTCTCTCTGTCTCTGTCTGGCAAGCACACCAACCCTATGGCAAAAACCTCTCCAAAAAAATAAAAAATAAAATAAAACCTATATCCAAGTGTAATATTAGGAAATATTCTCAACAGAAAAATTCAATCTTTGCCTGAACTCTGGATGTGTCTAACCCTGTGTGGACCTAGCGCCTACTACAGCCTTCCCTCAAGCTAGTCGATGCATTTCCCTTCTAGTCCATCAGTTCGGTTAGCCAATCTTATCAGCTCCTTAAACAAAGTCTCTGAGGTGTTTACTATAGCAGAACAGTACATTTTGGCTTTTCATTCATTAGTATTTTCTACAAAGCTCAAGGAACCAAGTAACAGTATCACATTTTTGAAGTTAAGTTGAAAACTTCCCATGTACCCTAAGTCTCTGCAGGCAACTTTACAGATTTTTATAACACAAAATGGAATTTTAAAAGCAGGGTGAAGCCATTTTGAATGAGTCAGAAAGTCACCAGATGTTGCTATTACAGAGAATACAAAAAGCTTTCTTCTAAATGTGCATGTGATTAGATCTTGAGGAACTACTCTATCATTATAGTAATGGGAATTTTTTTTTTTTACAAAGTGCATTTTTCCTACTCAAAGTCTCTTGACTAAATGAATTTCATATGTGTAATCAAAACATTATGCATGTCATTGTACTTGAAGTTAATTTGAGTGATTTTTTGTTAAAATTTACCCACATGGTAAAACATTTTTCAAAAACAATTTCATGAAAGAGACCTCTTAAAGTTATTATTTTAAACATAACCATGCATCTTTTTTTTCCTGTTGGACCGAATAGATGTCCTTAAATGCAGCATGTTTTTACATCAGTGTAGGAATTACCTTGTAATTCTTGAGCAATGACTAGAAGATTATATATCACTGCACAGGGAAATTTTAAAACTTCAAAACCCCCTAAAAGTAAAAGGAATTTTTTAAAATGTCATTATTAGTGAAACATTGGAAATAATAGCATAATGTTCATTCTTTCAACAAATATCTACTAAGTACCTACCTTGTTCTAGCCATATTCTAGGCACAAAGAAATTCAGTAGCTAAAATAGTCCATACCACATCCATATTCTAGAGAAACAGAAAATTGCTTATATATATTATGATGGATTTAATAATGGAATACTGTGTAACACTATAAATAATGTAGTACTAGTGTATTTATTAACAAAAAAAATGACATTTACAATGTGGTAAGTGAAGAAAACAGGTTACACGGAGGCTTTTATATATGATAAAATTTTTTAGAGAGTTTTGCTATACGGCATGTGCATTTGCCAGAAAGACAGAGAGACAGAAAGCAAGAAATCACCCCCCAGGAGGGATGGCCACGTTGCAATCTCTTCTCCTACATTCTCCTTTTGGGATTTTGGGCACAAGTTTCAGCTGTCAGGTCTAGGATTTGAACTACAGTAGACTATATGGGAGTCCAGTGACTTAACCATTATGCCATCTGCTAGTCCCTATCTATGATAATTTTTTATTTAAAGTGTACATAGTAACACAAGAGCTAATGATTACTGAGAGTTTTTTTATTGGTAGACAATATTCTAAGTACTTTACATAAATTATTCCATTTTATCCTCATTACAACTCTGTAGAGAGTTTGTGATTTGTATCATTATTAATCTCATTTTTAAAATGACGGAATGGGAATTAAGACACAGAAAGATTAATTATCTCATTTAAAGTCATACAGTTTCTAAGCAAAGGAGCAGAGGTTTAAACTCAGCTAGTTAGGTTCTGGAATTGTACACTTGATCAGCAAGCTATTCCGACTCATGAGTGCTCTGGATTCACACAACTGGGCTTCAGGTCCAGGCTATGCTACTTGCCAGTCATGTGATTAAAAAAAAAAAAATAGCCAGAGGGCTTGGGCACTAACCAGAGAGAAAGTCACAGAAAGAGAGGAGAAAGCACTTCCCAATGAGTATGCTCACACCACGATCCCTTCTCCTCATTTCTTTACCTCGTTGGGATTCAGAGGGTGCCCGCACACATGCCCAGCATGTTTTCCAAGCTGCCAGGGCCAGGATTTGAATGGCAGTTAGCCATGTGGGATCTGGCTTCCTTACCATTAGGCTATGGGGCCAGCCTGTCATATGATTTTAATCAAGTTATTTAACCTCCCTAAGCCACAATGCCTTCCATCTCAAAATGGAGAAAACCATAACTGATCTACCGCATGAGATTAACATGTGGATAAAGTGAGAAACCCTTGCAAAGTGTCTAGAACAAGGCCTGACACACAGAAATACTCAGGAAGTGTTCTTCTTCATCATCATCTTTATTGTCTTCAATTCTGGAAGAATATGAGACCTAAAACTTCCCAGTATAATGTCTAAGGAATCTGTGTGCTTCCCTCCGTGACTGAATCACCTCTCTACATGTTTGCAGGTGAGCCTTCAACTTAAGTCCAAAGAATGAGTAGGAACTTTCCAACTAGACAAGTTGGGTCAGAAACACAGGAAACGTTTCTAACCAAACTAACTACAGTGAAAGCACGAAGAGAATTGTTAGGAGAAAAGTTTGGCTGTGCGGGGAGGGCGGTAGAGAAGGAGAGAGTGAGGAGAAACTTGACCCATAGAAGGTGTCCATACACGAGGAAGACTGGCAGAAAGCAAGGTGACAGGAATTACTCAAATTCCCAGAAAACCACAGATGAGAAAAAAAGAGGACTTGACAAGAGTCCCATATTGGATTTTTATAAGAATCCCACATTGGATTTTGCACTAATGGAAACATGAGTTTGTGGCATATGGGCTGTATGTCTCCTTTCCATACTCTTCCCATTTCCCAAGAGACCAGGACTAGCCAGAAACTCACACTGTGATTTGAAAAACTGCAGTGTTTGAGCTAAGTCTAGGGATAACCAGTGGGCAAAGTGAATTTGAGATGTAATTCAGATGCCGTTGCTCATATATTGCTATTCTTCCAATTTCTGGAGAGAGAAGGGTTTTGATTTTTGTGTTTTAACCAAACAAAATTTCACAATCTCCTAACAATTTATACACAAAACCTCTGAAGTGGTCAACTGAGAAAGAATTTCAACATAGGAATAAGCGTGGGAACCACATCAAAGACTTACTATGAATCACTGCGATAAATGGGAGCACTTCCCAAAGTCGAATGTCTAAAAGTCAGTGACATATTATTTATACACACACAGTATAAATGTATAATAAACATAAAAAGATTGCCATTCTCATCAGTAAGAGCAGAAATGCAAATTAAAACAATAATGAAGTACCATGATTTTCTATCAAATGGAAAATACTCTGAAAATTATAACAGCAAGTATCAGTGTTTATGAAAATTTTATAGAACACTTGGAAACTATGTATCAAAAACATGGATTCACTTTGACTCAACATGTGCATTTCTAGGAATATATTCTAAGGAAATAGTTAAGTACATACTCAGAAATTTATGGTAAAGATATTTGCTACAAAATTACTCAAAATAAGAAAATTTAGAAACAATCCAAACGTCCGACAATCCATGATGAATTGAATACATTATATGTTATTTAACTTTTTATTGTGTAATAATTTTAGACTTGTTGAAAAGTTACTTCACATTACATGGAATTTTCATACATCTTTGTGTTAGTTTTCCGTTGGTGCTAAAATAACACAAATTCAAGGGCTTAAAATAACACAGACTTACTAAATTCCAGCACTGTAGGCCAGTTCTAAATGGATCTCACTGGGTTAAAATCAAGAGCTATGTTCCTTTCCAAGGCTCTATTTCTGAGGAAATGAGGAGAAACCATTGCCTTATTCATCCAAGTTGTTGGCAGCATTAAGTTCCCTGTGTCTGTAGGTCTGAGGTCTCGTTTTTTGGCTGACTGTCAGCTGAAGGACATTCCCAGCCTCTGCAGGCTGACCACATTCCTTGGCTGGTGGACCCCTTCCTCCCTCTTCAAAGCCAGCAATAGCATGCTGAGTCGCCCTCTTACTGAGAATCTCTCCTGCGTCTTCTACCATCTCATCTCTCTGACCAAATCTTGTCTTCTTCTTCCACTTTTAAGGACTCATGTGATTGTGTTATGTAATCTATTCCTAATTTAAGGACTAAGATTTAATTCCATGTACAGTGTTCCTTTCACCATCAAATGTGATGTATAGGTTCTAGAGATTAGGGCATGGAATTTTCTGGAGGGTTGAGAACTATTATTCTATCTACCACAACCCTTCACAGCTTCTGCTAATGACAGCACCTGGCTTAATAGAATCATCAATACTGGGGCTGGCAGGTGGCATGGTGGTTAAGGGTGTTGTATTCCCACATGGCCAACTGTGGTTCAAGTCCTAGACCTGGTGGTTTGTTTTCTCGTTGTGTGTGTGTGTGTGTGCGCACGCGTGCGTGTGTGTGTCCCTTTGATCAAATGAAAAATAAATAAATAAATAAAGTTAAATAAAATAATTCTTTTTTTAAAAAAATCACCAAAACTAACAGATTTGGGCCACCAGATGGCGTAGAGGTTACATTGCTGGACCCTACATGGTCAGCTACAGTTCAAGTCCTGGACCTGGTGGCTTAATACTTGCACTGGGCACATGTATGTGTGTGCCCAAGATTCAGGGAGGAGGATGGAGGAGAAGGGGTTGTAGCATGGTCATCCTCCCTGGGGGGAGTGATCTCTCACTTTCCCTCTCAGTGTCTTTGTCTCTCATTCTCTCTGGTGAGGGCATGCATCCTAAGGCAAAAACCTCTTAAAAATTAATAAATAACAAATTAACATTGGTGCAATACTATTGACTAAACTAACAATTTTATTCAGATTTTACCAGTTTTTTCACTAATGACCTTTTCCTGTTCTAAAATCCAATCCAGAACACCGTATTTCATTCATTGCTGTGTCTCCTTTGTTTCCTCCAATCTGTGACAATTCCTCAGCATTTCCTTGTCATTCGTGACCTTGACACATGTGAATACTGGTCAGTTATTTTGTAATATATCCTTTAATTTGGGTGTACCTGGTGTTTTGACATGATTAGACTGAGGCTATTATGCATTGGGGGGGGGCAGTAATATTGCAGAAGTGATATGCCCTTCTCAAAGTCACATCAGGAGGTACATGATGTCAGTATGTCTCATTATTAGTGATGTGACTTGGGTCATTTGTTTAAAATGGCGTCTGTTGAGGCTTCCCACTGCAAAGTTACTGTTCTTCCATTGTAATAAAAATCTTATAGATAAGATATGCTTGAGACCAAGAAAGTATCTTCTTTCTCCTTAAACTTTCAGCCACTAAATTTAGCATTCACTTGTAGATCTTGCCTGAAGCAATAATCACTGTGTTCTGATGGCAATTTTCCACAGCCTCGTTCCTTCTATACATATTTAATAACTGAAATTGTTCTGTACAAAAAAAATTTCAAGCTGCAGAGGTTAGAAATGTATGTAGGTATGTTAACTCACATTTGCACACACCCATGTTTATTTCTTCATCTTTCCCCATGTGTATGTGTGAGCATGCACACAAGTGTGTGCACACATATGAGTTTAAACTAATACTTCTAATTCTAATCCCCTACCAGGTAGTTTATTGTAGGCTTTCTCTTAACCTTTTGAGATAACTGTCTTTGACAGTGAGAAACCTGGGTTTTGTTATTTACCATAATTTACCTAATTGTTCAGTTCTAGTATATGTACAATGTAATCTCACAATCGCTGACCTACACCCCAGTAAGAAATTATTTACTTACTCAAGTATAGACTTCATATTCAGTTCTTTGTGTCTTGATCCAGTCAGAATACTATTAAGTAACTTAAGCTGGTACTTTTCTTCCCTACTTCCTTTAGTGTTTTATTACTGATTTGTAATAGGTTTGTTTATTATTGCATCCATTTTGCTCTCCCCTCGCCCCCACAACTCCTGGTGGATTTCTATTATAAATGTACATACAAGAAACTATTTTTTGTGGTGTACTGTTCTGTGGGTATTGACAAGTGCATAGTCATCCCACCAGTCAGTCTTCAGTCATGCTACAGAGCAGTTCTACCCTCCTAAAACTTTCCTCATGCTGCCCCTTTCTAGTGAATCCCTCAACCATTCCCTACTCCTAGTAACTTTTTTTTTGTTTTTTTTTTTTTTGTGTGTTTTTTTGAGATAAGGCATGAATACTCTCTGGACAGAGATGGGGGTGGGAGAAAATAAGAAACCTCAGCAGCGTGGCCACATTACAATTCCTTCTCTGTTCTCCTCTCAGGATTTTTTGGGGGGCAAGCATGCATATGTGCCTAGCATGTTTATCAAGCCACAGGTCCTGGACTTGATCCTCAAAGTTGGCATTAACCCCTAGGTCACCAGCTGGTCCAGCAACCACTTTTATTTTTAACCATTTTTATTTTTATCCTTTTTTATTTTTTGGACTGCCATAAGAATGAAGTCATGTAATACACAAACTTTTGGGTCTAGATTCTTTCAATTACTGAAATGCATTTAAGATTAATCCATCCATATTGGGCTAGTAGGTAGTGTAGAGGTTGTCACTGGACTCCCACATAGCTGACCCTGGTTCAAGTCCTGGACCCAGTGACTTGAAACTCACACTGAGTGTGTGTGTGCATCTATGCCCAAAATCCTGAGAGAAGAATGGAGGAGAAGGGATTGCAGCATGGCCATCCTCCCTGGGAGGTGATTTCTCACTTTCTCTCTCTCTGTCTCTTTCTCTCTGGTGAACACAGGGGCCCTATAGCAAAAAAATCACTCAAAAAAAGAAGATTCATCCATATTGTTTTGTAAATCAATAATTCATCCTATACTGATGAGTAATATTCCTTTGAATGACATTCCACACTTCATTAATCCACCAGATGAAGGGCATCTGGTTTGTTTACAGTTTTTGTCTGGTATAAATAAATCTACTATAAATATTTGCATACAGGTCTTTGAGTAAACCTAAGTTTTCATTTCTTTATGGTAAATACCTAAGAGTGGGATACTGAGTTATATTGTAAGTCTATGTTTAACTATATAAGATATTGCTGAAGCTTTCATAATGATTATACCATTTTGTATTCCCAACAGTAATATATCATTTTAAGGAGATATTTTATAATCAGAAAAGAAAAATCTTATATATGAATGCTGATGGACAACGAACATGTTTACAAAACATTATCAAGTTTAAAAAGCAGTATATGAAACATTACAATATGAGCATTGAACATGTCATTTTTCTTCCAAAAGCTTGATTTTTATTACATTTATAGTATTCCATTAAATGAGAACATTATTTATTTTACTAATCCTCTGCTTTTGAATTTTGGGAAGGGCATTTCCAATTATCACTAATATAAATTGTTAATTTTCTGTATATAAATCCTTATATGCATTTCTGAATATTTACTAGTTACCAGGCCAGAGCAAAATCACTACGAACATTTTAAAACACATTGCCAAATTATTCCCAGGACTCTCCCACCACAGCGCGACATGTTGGGACCGTTGATGGTCTTTCCGTTTGATTCTTGACTTTTTCCAGGTAATCTTTCTTTCCCTTGCCCCAGCAGATCCTGTAATCTCCATTCCTTCCTGGGAACTTGGCCTCCCTGCATATCTGCTCTGCCTGAATTCCCTCAGCAGATTATCAAGAGGAGGCTCGGCCTTCCTATGTGAAGTCCTCACCGGCATTCCTATGTGAAGTCCTCACCACATTGACTAGTAGTGTGCAGTCGATCCGCGCATTCCTCACTGGGCAGCTACTCCACATCTGCTAACCTCCAACATGTCATTCTACTCCCCCATTTACTTCTGAATCATTGGGACCGATTTTGAGGTATTTCATCCTGTCAGAAACAGACTGTATCTCACGATCTCTGTTCTGACCTTTCTGATCAACTTTGGATGCTTTTCTGAGCCAATAAACATGTGGCTCACTTTCGTTTAAGCTGATGACTTCCAGGTATCACATTTAAAGGCACTAGCGAGATATGAACTATTAACAGTAACTCACAAAATCTCCATCAGAATAACAAATGAACCATTCAGGGAGGTTCCACACAAATAGCATAGCTCTCTGCACTCAATTTCTTTTTTCTTTTCTCATATTTTTTTCTCCATAATCCGGAGTTTGTTTATTTTTAACACCTATTATGCCATGAATTTATATGGGATTGTCTCCAGAAGCTCAGGCTCCTTTCCATCAGTTCTCACAAAGTGTGCTTCTCTGGGTGGAGCAGGCTGGTGCTTCAGGTTGAAGCCAAGTACCTTTCTCTTTGGCTTCCTTATTTTTCAGGTCATTTTACTTCACACATTTTAGAAAGTTGTCTCTGTTCTTAGAATGCTTGATATGCCAATACACACATTAATTCTCTTGACAAAAACCCCCGCCTTAACTTCTTTGTTTACAACAATACCAACAGCAAGCTGGGCAATATGTTACAATCTTGCAGTTTTGCCCTGGTAACATTTGTGGGGCATTCCTTTTTGAACAGTACCCATGCCATTGGTGTCTACAGTATCACCTTTCTCATGAATTTGCATGTGTGTTGCCAAAGGAACCACTGCATGTATTCTAAGAGGCCTAGAAACGTGTATCAGGTACCTCTCCTCTTTCCACTTTAGTGAATTAATGGAAGATAGTGGTTCCAACCAAAAGGCTCTGTACCCAATTTCTAATCATGAGAGGTTTGATAGGCTTTTATTTACATGCTTCTACCTGGAGGAGATGAAAAGAAACAAAGCTTGACCTTCGATTTTTGCATCAAGCTCACATATACACACACCCCTGACCTTTTAAATACTGAAGATTATTCTAAAGCAAAAAAATATTGGCAGCATAGATGGAGGAAGGAGAGGGCATGCCCTTAGAGGAAAGCATAGCAAAGTATAGATAAAGTTACTTTTTTAATGAGATATGCTGTTAATTTTAATAAAATAGATAATTCCATATTACAGTAAGATAAATCCATAAACAGCAAGTCCATCCATTCATTGTTAAAAAAATTTTTTTGAAGTGTTTTCTATAAAAAGTTTAATATTTGACCAGGAATGAATGCATTATAATGTGGTTTCTTCAGGTACAGTGTTCCCATTCTCACCCCCATTTTTATTAATTTTGAGAAATTTTAAAAATACAGAGAAGTACAAAAAAATAGAGACAAGATAACCATATACCATAATCCAGAATTAGCCAATATCTTCTTATATCTTTTTTTTTTGGAGAGGTTTTCGCTATAGGGCACATGTGCTCGCCAGACAGACAGAGAGAGACATAGAGACAGAAAGCGAGAAATCACTCCCTCCCGCCCCGGGGGGATGGTTACGCCGCAATCCCTTCTCCTCCATTCTCCTCTCGGGATCTTGGGCACGCACGCATACGCGCCCGGCGTGAGTTTTAAGCCACCGGGTCTGGGACATGAACCACAGTCGACTACATGGGAGTACAGCGACATAGCCATTACACTAACTGCTGGTTCCCTATCTTCTTATATCTTAAAGTTACATTTTAATATGGAGTGGGGATATTGCCAAACCAAATCCTTCCTGAAATTTAGATATGATTCATTCACACTACCACCACCACGACCAACTTAGAGAACCCTGTGCTGTTCTATGGCAGAAAAACAAATTTAGAAATTACTGTCCTAGGAAATGGTAAGGAAAAATATCAGCAAATAGTCTTTGTGATAACTTTGAAACAAATCAGACAGAACCTATAAAACCTGGGAAGGCATTTTGGCGAGTGCTTGATAAGCAACCAAGGGGAACTTGTCTATCAGTTCTGGAATGTTCCATGGGGAGAGAATAGGGCATCTTTTATGTAGTCTCAGAAATCCAATGGTCATATTGACATTGACATTGACCAGGCTGTGAGCTCCCATACTGCTGATTGTTTGATTGTAATAGAAAACATTGTGGGCCAGCAGGAGCATGGTGGTTAAGGCATCTGAACCTCATATGGCCAACTGCATATTCAAGTCCCAGACATGGTAGCTTGAAAAACACACCAGGCATGTGTATGTGCATGCCCAAAATCCAGAAAGGAAAATGGGGGAAAAGGTATTGCAGCATAGCCATCCCCTTAGGGAGTAGTTTCTCTCCCTCTCTCTCATGCATACACCCTATAGCAAATTTTAAAAATTATATATATAGAGAGAGAGAGAAAGAGAGAGAGAAATAAAGTTACTTTTTAAATGAAATATGCTGTTAATTTTAATAAAATAGGTAATTCTATATTACATAGACAGCAAGTCCTTCCATTCATTGTTAAAAATTTTTTGAAATATATATATATATATATATCATCTTCATCCCTTGTGTATGGTTCTTCCTATAGAGAAAAGCTACAGAAACCTCTATGGTCAAAAAATGTTCAGAGACTTGTTAAAGTGCAAACCAGTATAAACCAGTAAAATTGGCAATCAATGCCTATGAAATTCTAGAACTGACCACTACTCAGAATCTGGAAAAATGTAGAAAAGAAAATAGCCTCACTGTGAGACAGTGTAGGCTCACAAAACTGAGTCAGACTGAATTAATCTCTTCGACTTCCTAAAAAAGCCCTAAGGTTCAGAGAACAAGAAAGTACCACAACAGACATCAAGCAGTCTTACGTCTGTTTCGATATCTGTGATCTGTAGTGATTTTGTCATTGGCCTACTGAAGACCTTTTCATATTTTATTAAAGGCATTTGTACAGGCGTAGCATTCATTATCATCTTTATATCCCTTCCACCATGCCTACATGTAGAGGTATTCATGAGTGAGTGCTGAGTGGATGAATAAATGATGCTATACTTTAATTTGCTTTTCAGATACTAGTAAAATTTTCAATGGAAAATTCATTTTTAGAGAAAAAGCCCTAAAGATAAAAGTGAAAAGAAAAAAATCCTTTAACAATGGTGGGGCAAATAGGGCTTTTCTCTCAAGTTCTTAGATGAGGAAAGGAAATCTATTTGTTGGTGCTTATCAAAAAAATAAATAAATAAAAATTTTTTAAAAAACCTTAGCGTTCCTTTAGATGCTATCCGTTTGCAACTACTACCCTCTGCTCCTCTGTCTCCAGCTCATTTTCCCCAACATCCTTGAAAATCAGTTTTTCAGGGTAATAAAATTTATCACAATCTAAACTATATCAAAATATTGTGTGTGTGTGTGTGTGTGTGTGTGTGTGTGTGTTTTGGAGCGGTTTTTGCTATTGGGCGCGTGCACTCTCCAGAGAGACAGAGAGACAGAAAGCGAGAAATCACCCCCAGGAGGGATGGCCACACCACAATCCCGTCTCCATTCTCCTCTCAGGATCTTGGGCACGCATGCACATGCGCCTGGCGTGAGTTTAAGCCACTGGATCTGGGACTGGAACCATGGTGGACTATATGGGAGTCCAGCGACATAGCCATTACGCCAACTGCTGGTCCCTATACCAAAATATTAACACATCTGGATAATAAGTGAGAAGGGAGGTACATGACATGATCAGCTTGGGTCTCACAAATCTCCTAAGAAACATCATGCCTTTATTGGATAACCAGCAGGGTTCTTTCTCTGCATTGGCTTATACATTTTTAGGTTGAAATTAAGTACATGTTCACACTCTAAAATGCTGTCATTTCAACTATTCTAACTCTATACCAAAGAATAAAAGTCCTAATATTCCATCTGCCTTTCTGATACATAAAACACTTGTACGAAAAACAAACAAACAAACAAAAACAAAGACAAACTTGTAGGACAAAGCCAATAGGTGTCATGGGAGTCAAGGCAATGAACTCCCATCTGGCCAACCACAGTTTGAGTCCCAGACCTTGCAGCTTGCTTTCTCTCTCGCTCCCTCTCTCTCTCTCTCTCTCTCTCTCTCTCTCTCTCTCTCTTTCTGTTACTCTCTGGTGAGCACACATGCCCTATAGCAAATTTAAAATAATAATAATAAATTAAATTTAATTAATTATTCTTTAAAAAAATTTGTAGGAGTTAAACTTTAAAAAGAAAGAATTCAGGTCTTTAAATGAAAGGAAACAGCTAATCTTCCTAAACGTTTAAGTAAGAACATAAATTACAGGTAACTCCCACCATAAACACAGCTGCACTATCTCTGCTCATGACATGAAAGACAAACACTCTTCTGTCAGGAGCTCAGGAAAAGCAACAGAAGTCTGCCTTTGTGGGAAGCAAATTAAAACAGTCCTGTTGGCATTCCCAAAACACAGTGCATTTGAAGAAGAGGGCAAACAAACTCCTTCCCCCACCCCACGCCCCATCCCCTCTCTCTGGCTTTGAGATAAGTAGGAACATTTCCTTTAAACAGCTTCTAGATGAAAGGCAAGGCTTTCCAGCTGGAATGGGAGCCTGCGTGTCAATGACAAACACATGCGCTGAATGTCAATAACGCAACAGTATGACACATTACAGGAAGTGCCTCCCATGACTGTTCGGTGTAGGCTGACCGGCTGTGCACGCAGACACCACTGTAAGGGGCCCCAGGCACAGCTACAGCGCTGGCCCTGCACAAGGAGAGACTGAGCTGAGAGAAGGCAACAGAGTAACTCACTCTTGAATAACTCAAAAAACCACCTTATGCTTGAGACAGTTCCAAAGCAACTCAGGACAATCAAAATAAATATAGAAAGAAAATATTTTGTATTTATTTTTTAATAGAATGATGGCTTTGACATCTCTAAATGGAATAGCCAGAAGTAGAAGGAGAGGGGGGAAGAGATGCAAAAGGAAGAGAAGAGAGAGGTAAAGAAGAAGTAAGTGATCCTGCCAAATCTTGGATTAGAATCACAGAATGTTAGCGCTGACTGGAATTAAATGCCGTAACTCAGTAATTCTTAAGCAAAGCTCAGAAGTCCCCGCGGGGAGCTTAAGAGAGACAGACAGGAGAGACTAACCAGTGCCCCCAGTACCCACCCCCAGATTCCGATGGACTTGAGCTGAGCTATGACCAGAGCGCGGGCATATTTTAAGGCTCCCAGGGGGAGGAGTCTCTAGGAAAATTGGAGTTAACAAACACTGATCACATGGAAAAGTGCATTCAGGACGAGGAGAGCAGAGTTTCAGGGTCCTATAAAATTACACGCAAGGACTCTTTCGCCCAGCTTGACAGACTAGAAGGAAGTTGGGATCTGCTGCTTAAATTATCCTTAAAGGACAATTGCCAGTCAAAGAAAACAGAGGCAAAGATGAAACTGTGGTGAGTAAGCAAGGCATATATGGCATGCTAAGGCATTTGGTGGTTATCCGCAGACAGGAGCTGTGGCACGACTTTCAACAGTGAATGTTATGTACATCTGTCGTGCTTGCCTACCAAGGCTCACTTCCCCCTTTGACTGACAGCATAACCAATTTGTGGGGTTTGGGTGGGGTTGATTCTGTCCTCCAAGCCATAGAAGGTGGATGTATAACTCAAGTCAGGCCACAGACAGGGCCCCATAACTTGAGCATCCATAATTGATTCAGGGGTAGACCTGTGACCCTCACTGAGATCTTCCTGCTATAATCAAGTAGGAAAATGCCGTCTTTTTGTTGGGTCATGCAGGTGCTATCGTCTGAGTCTTGACCTGTTAACAACCACCATCCCGGCAATGAGTATGTTTAAACTCCATGTCAAGCTGAGTGTGAGGTGAGATCCAGCTCTTGGACTACCCAGGTATACATGCATGTCCAAAGTCCCAAAAGGAGGGAGAAATGGAGTAGAAAGGACGGCAGCATGACCATTCCCCCATAAGGTACTTCCTCTTCTCCCTGTTTCTCTCTCTCCCTGTCTCTTTCTGGTCAGTGCACACATCCTCTAGCATTATATAGTAGGAAATATAAATAAATAAATAAATAAAGGAGTGTATGAAAAACATGATAATATTGGGACCAGCAGATGGCTTAATGGTTACGTCACTGGACTCCCACGTAGTTGACTGTGGTTCAAGTCCTGGACCTGGAGACTTAAAACTCATGCCGGGCACGTGTGCATGTGTGCCTAAAATCTTGAGAGGAGGATGGAGGAAAAAGGATTGAAGCATAGCCATCCCCTCAGGGGGAGTGATTTCTCACTTTCTGTCTCTCTGTCTCTCTCTCTCTCTCTCTCTGTGTCTTTCTGGCAAGCACATACACCCTATACAAAAAATCTCTCTTAAAGAAAATGATAATGATCAACAAAAAGGTATAAACCATTAAAAAGAACCAAAGAGGCCCAGCTGTCATGGTGCAGACAGTAGTGACTGTACCTTTGCATTTGAAAAAAAAATGCATTTCTATGTATTAACAACAAACAATATGAAAAGCAAAGTAAGGAAACAATTCTACTTATAGTAGCATCAAAAAGGATAAAATACAAAGGAATAAACAACCAAAGAGATGATAGATTTTTACACTGAAAACTAGAAAATGTTGCTGAAAGAAATTAGACACAAATACATAGGAAGACATTCAGTGTTTATAGATTAAAAGACTTAAAATTGCTAAGATGATTATACTAAACAAAGTGACATATACATTCAGCAGAATCCCTATTAAAACCTTACCAGTATTTTTTGCAGAAATATAAAATCCACTCCAAGATTAATATGGAATCTCAAGGGACCCTGAATATCTAAAACAATTTTGAAATTAAAAAGAACATAGTTGAAGGATTCATACTTCCTGATTTCAAAACATATTACAAAGCTACAGTGATCCAAAGAGTATAATACTGGCATAAAGACAGACAGATATAGCAATAAAATAGTATAGAGAGCCCATAAATAAACCCTTGCATAGTATGTTTAAAGATTTTTGCCAACAGTTCCAAGGCCGCTCATGGGAAAATAATGTCTTCAACAGATGATAGTAGGAAAACTAAATATCCACATGCAAAAGGATGAGCAAGGGGCCTTTCCTTAGACCATATACAAAAAGTTAACTCAGAACAGATTAAAGGTTTAAATGTAAGCTAAAACTCTTAGAAGAAAACATGAGGGAAAATCTTTATGATATTGGGCTTAGCAAAGACTTCTTAGATATTACACCAAAATCACAGGCAACAGAAGCAAAAATAAACAAATGAGACTACTATAAATTTTATGTCTATCCATCAAACAACACAGTCACTGGAGTAAAAAGACGCATACAGACTAGGGGGAAATATTTGCTAATCATATATCTGGTAGAGTTAATATCCCAAATGTATGCAGAACTTCTACAACTCAGCAACAAACATCAAAAAAATCCACTTTAAAAATAGTTAAAAGGACCTGGGGACGGCAGGTGGCATGGTGGTTAAGGGTGCCAGACTCCCACAGGGCCAACCATGTGGTTGGAGTGCCAGGCCTGGCAGCTTGCTTTATTGCTTCCCCACCCCCACCCCCATCTCTATCTCTCACTATGTCCTTCTCTGGTCAAATTAAACTAAATAAATAAAGTTAAATAAAACAATTCTTTTTAAAAAATAGGTAGAGGACTTAAATACACATTTATCCAAAGATAATACACAAATGGTCAACAACTAAAGGGAAAGATGCTCAATATCAGAAAATACAATTAAAATTTTAGAATGATGAATTAATTAATGTAAATTAAACTATAGGATGATTACTATAAAACAAACAAATTAGGGAAGATATGGAGTAATTAGAATCATTGTGCAGTATTGGCAGGGATTGTAAAATAATGTAACCACTATTGAAAACTATGAAGGTTTCTCAAAAACTAAAATCCAGGAACCAGCAGTTAGCGTAATGGCTATGTCGCTGGACTCCCACGTAGTCGACCGCAGTTCACGTCCTGGACCTGGTGGCTTAAAACTCACGCCAGGCGCATGTGCGTGCGTGCCCAAGATCCCGAGAGGAGAATGGAGGAGAAGGGATTACAGCGTGACCATCCCCCCTGCGGGGTGATTTCTCGCTTTCTGTCTCTATGTCTCTCTCTGTCTGGCGAGCACACGCGCCCTATAGCGGAAACCTCTCCAAAAATAAATAAATAAATAAATAAATAAAAACTAAAATCCCACTCTGGATACATAGCCAAAGGAATTGAAAGCAGAATCTTGAAGAGATATTTGTATAACCATGTTCATTGCAGCATTGTGAACAATACCCAAGAAGTGGAATCAACCCAAATGTCTACTGACAGATGAATGGATAAATAAAACATAGTATACACATACAATAGAATGCTATTCAGCCTTAAGAAGAAAGCCAACTCTGTCACATGCTACAACATGGATAAACCTTGGGACATGATGCTAAGTGAAATACACTAATCACAGGGGCTGGCAGGTGGTGTGGTTGGTGGTTAAGGGCGCTGGACACCTACATGGCTGACCAGTTAGAGTCCCAGACCTGGCATCTTGCTTTCATACTCTCTCTCTCTCTCTCTCTCTCTCTCTCTCTCTTTCTCTCCCTGTGTGTTTGTGTGTGTGTGTGTGTGTGTGTGTGTGTGTGTGTCCCTCTCTGGTCAAATTAAAATAAAATAAATGAATAAATATATAAAGTTAAATAAAATAATTCTCAAAAAAATACACTAATCACAAAAAAAAAACAAATACTATTTGATTCCACTTATATGAGATACCTAAATTAGTCAAATTCATAGAGTCAGAAAGCAGAATGGTAGTTACTAAAGACTAAGGAAAGGAGAAAATGGGGAGTTGTCACTTTAACAGTGTAGTTTTATATTTGCTTAATGAAAAGAATCTGGAAATCTATTGCATAATCATGTGAATGTATTTAACACTACTGAACTGTACTTTTAAAATAATAATTAATATGGTAGTAAATTTTATATTATATGATTTTTACCATAGTAAAATAAAAATTCTATGGAACCCTTTGAGAATCTAATGAAAGTGATGACTCTCCCCTTGCCAGAAAAAATGCACAAACACTGCATATAATTTCAGGATGTCAAAGGTTACCCACTTGGGTAGATCCACAAGTAAGAATTGCTGACCTAGGGACTAGCAGTTGGCATAATGATTGCGTCACTGAACTACTGCGTGGTCGGCCACAGTTCGAGTCCCAGAACTTGAGACTTGAAACGCACTCCTGACATGTGTGCGTGCATGCTCAAAGTCCTGAGAGGAAAATGGAGAAGGGATTGTGGCATGGCCATCTCCCCTGGGCGGGGGTGGGGGCGGGCAGGGGGGTGTGGTGGTTTCTGCCTTTCTGGCTCCT
>NW_006203092.1:196471-208024 GCF_000334495.1 Tupaia belangeri chinensis | reverse complement strand
AAAAAAAAAAAAGAATTGCTGATCTGGGCCAGGCTTTACATTTCAAAGGTAATAATGAAGAGAAGACTAAGTATTTGCCCAAGATCTCAGCCTAATGGTGTCAAAGATTGCATTTGATTCTGAGTTTCCTGATTCCTGATCTGATACCCTTTCTACCACCTCATGTGTTGCTTCTTATATCAGGGACTAAACTATTTTTAACAGTTGAGCAGAAAGTGGAAAGCTGCACCAAAGAGCTCAGTCAGCCTTGTGAAGAACTCTGGAGCTGGAAAGGCCATTCGTAGTTGTCCTGAGTTGGGGTGGGAGCAGAAGGTGGGATGGGGAACACGGCCCCTCATTCTCCCTCATCTACCAGTCCATAGATGCAGCAGGTCGTAAGGCATGTGACCTTGGGCCAGGAAGGTTTCTTGAGAGCTTGTTGAGAACCACCAGCTACCAGTATTCTGTGGAATACTGGGGAAGGGGGAAATCTGGGCAGGGCACCGTTGCTTCTACTACAGCGAGGTGGGGGGGACACCTGCAACCTCTTCCCTCTGAAATAACCTTCTAAATTTCAAAGCAACATTTTCCTCTCTCCACCCCGCTACAATCCGTTAGGAATTAAGATCAGCACGTAGATTACCAAGAGCAGAAAGAGCGCTCCAAGCATATCTGAGTGAGACTGAGGACTTGTCTAAGCACTGTAATGACAATTGACCTTGACAAAATCGGGGAGTCCGGTTCTGAAAATAGTCTCTGGGGGATCCCGAGAGTAATGGATAAAATTGATGGAGCAATGCACTGTTTCACTTTATAGCCTTTCCATTTGTCATACAAATTGTAATGAATACTTATTTCTTGATTTACATTTCGGCCTTCACACAATTTGCAGCTCCTGCCATGTTTACATGCACCATCTGGAAGAACTAATGAGCCAAGGAGCACCAGAAATTACAACTTGCTTTGACTAAACCGAAAAGATTTTTACTGGCAATAAAATGACTTTACTTTTTTTCCCCTGAAATCACAAAGAAATTAAAACATGAGTTTCACTGAGTATAGGGCAGAAATATGCAAAGCTAATTTTAATAGAATGAACCTGGAGGCATCTGGCATTCTTCGTTGATGTAGAATAATTTAGTCATTACCGCACTAGTCTCATGATAGAAAGTCTCTTCTGACATTGGAATTCTTTTATTTTTAGTTTTGCTACAGTGCACGTGCACTTGCTAGAGAGAGACAGAGAGAGAAAGCAAGAAATTACCCCTGGGGGGAAGGGGATATGGCCATGCTGAAATCCTGTCTCTTTCATTCTTCTCTTAAGATTTTGGGCACACACACACACTTGTGCCTGTCAGGTTAGGGACTCCAACCATGGAGCTGACCTTATAGCATCTACTCCTTTAACCTCCATACCACCTGCAGGCCCTCACATCGGAATTCTTAAAAATCATGGCCTAGGGGGGCCAGCAGGTGGCGTGGTGGTTAAGGGCACAGGACTCCCACATGGCCAACCTCAGTTCAAGTCCTGGACCTGTTGGCTTGCTTTCTCACTCTCTCTCTCTCTCTTTCTCTCTTTCTCTCTCACTTTGTCCCTCTCTGGTCAAATTAAAATAAATAAATACATAAAGTTAAATAAAGTAATTCTAAATAAAATAATGATGACCTAGCTTATGTACAAATGTTGCAGTGGGTCTCAGTGGGCAGAAGAGGGAACACACAGGAATGCTGAGTAACACAGAGGTAAGCACATGGACCCTGACAGGCCATGGCCTGAGTGCAGGCACTTACTGTTGATAAGACTCTGGGCAGATTACCTAGCCTCTTTAGATATGAGGTGCTTCATATTTTAAAAAGAAGAAAAGAAAGAAAAAGAAAACAAGTCAGTTCGGGCATGACACTACAGAGTACTAAATAAACATTTACAGTATTTTCCCATCCTTAGAGAGTTAACCACCAAAAAAAAAAAAAGCAGATTTTTTTTTCTGAAGGCAATTTAGTCTCTTAGAGCAAAGTTGCTCTAGGCAAAGGGTTACTAAAAATAATATAGATTAATTAAAATGCATCCCTAATTAAATAAAAGTATTCACTTTTGCTTTGGGATGAGGTGTAGAAGTCTTCAGGTTAGTGCTGACCTAGCAAGCCAAGTCCAATGGACTCCAGGAAATGGAAAAGGGTATTCAGAGGGGCCAACTACTTGGAAAACATTTCATGCTCTCGTTCTTAAAACTTAAATTTAGAAAAGGAAACAAGTGACTGTTCTAGTCATTTCTGTTGCCATAGCAAACATCTCCCCCACCGGCAAAGTAAAGAGGAAAAGTAAACGTTAGGACTACCAGTAAGTCCAAAAGGACAGAGTCATCTTGGAAAGGCTCTCCTAAAAATCATGAATTCAACTAAGTATGCTGGCATAAACATAATTTTTAATTTTTAAATTTATTTATTTTATTTAATTAGTTAATTTTAATTTGCTATAGTCACCAGAGAGAGACAGAAACAGAGAGAGAGAAAACAAGTCACCAAGCCTGGGACTCGAACTGTGGTCAGCTATGTGGGAGTACAACGTCTTAACCACCATGCCATCTGCCTCACGTTAACATACTTTTTTTTTTATTTTAGTTTAGTTTAAAACATAGGTTTTAAAAAATAGTATCTACTTCTGATTGTAAAACAGAAAATTACACATTAGAAAATTTAGAAACATCAGGTGCCAGCAGGTGGCATGGTGATTGGGCACTGGATTCCCAAAAGGTTGGCCACAATTCGAGTACTAGACCTGGCGGCTCTCTCTCTCTTCTGTGTGTGTGTGGTGTGTGTGTGTGTGTGTGTGTGTGTTGTCTGTCTGTCTGTCTCTCTCTGGTGAATACCTGTACCAAATTTTAAAAAGTAATAATAATGATAAATAAATTTTTTTAAAAAAATTAGAAACATCATTAAACTTCTAAGATAACAACAGTCACTCCAATCCTACAATATGAAGACTAAACACATCACACTAATAGATTTCTTTCTAGTATTTTTCTAGACACAAACAGGCTGTTTTTTCTTTTCCAGGATTGTCATTATTCTGTTTAATGTTTTGCCCTGCTTTTTTCATTCAGTATTACATGTAAACATTTTCCAGCGTGATATCATTTTTGAAAATGTGATTTCTTGTGATGTGTAATGTCTTCTTATATAGATTCCTTCTCTAAACCCTTGGGAGTTATAAATTCTTTGTTCTAAAAAGTAAATGTTCAATGAGTATATTTGCATATTAATCCTTGTCTAAATCTCTGAGTTTTTTAAGAATAGAGTCCTAGAACTGTAATTACTATGAAGACTACTAAGGGAGGAGGAGGGGAGATTTGTGTTCTATTTATTTATTTATTTATTTATTTATCTATTATTATCATTGTTATTTTATTTTGCTATAGGGCATGTGCACTCACCAGAGATGGGGGTGAGGGGTGAGTGAAAAAGCAAGCCACCAGGTTCAGGACTCAAACTGTAGTCAGCCATGTGGTAGGCCAGCTCCCTAATCACCATGCCACCTGCTGGCCCAAACACTGTATTTTTAAGCCAATTTCTACCCACCTCATTGCCATTCAAAAAGTCTCTCCCAATTTACATTCCCATCAGCAAGGTAAGAGTCTCTGTCTTACCAAACCTTTTCTAGCACCAAATTTTATAAACTTTTCTGTGGAAAGTATGTCTCATACAAAATAATTGGTCTATGGGCAATAACGTTATTTTAATTCTCCATTTCTAAATAAAAAATTGAAGATCAATTTACGATCAGATGTAACTCTTAGATCTTACTAACTCTTACATCTCCCCCATTACGGTCAGTCTTTGGGTGAATTACTTGGACGTGCCTCTGTTGCCACCACCTCTAGTTCACAAGCCTCTGGAAGGCAGCAAAGGGTCTCACGTGCCTCCTACACCACTACCCGTGCCTCGTACACAGTTCACAGTCAGCAATTACCAATATTTGTGAAAGGGAACTGATCGTACTATCTAGCCTGAGATGGGTTGATTTCAGCCCATCTTATGAAAAAGGGAGATACAGGGAACCAGCAGTTAGCGTAATGGCTATGTCGCTGGACTCCCACGTTGTCGACCGCGGTTCACATCCCGGACCCAGTGGCTTAAAACTCACGCCGGGTGCGTGTGCGTGCATGCCCAAGATCCCGAGAGGAGAATGGAGGAGAAGGGATTGCGGCGTGACCATCCCCACTGGGGGGTGATTTCTCATTTTCTGTCTCTATGTCTCTGTCTGTCTGGCGAGTGCACGCGCCCTATAGTGAAAATCTCTCAAAAAAAAGAAAAAAGGGAGATAAAGATCACAAACCCAGAAAGGCCTCTCTCCCAGTCGCCACAGTCTAATCAGTCAGGGAAAACCAAAACAACAGAAAACCAATTCTGCAGTGACCACACTGGCACTTTGTATACAAGAACAAGAGCTCTCAAACTTTTTGTGCCCATGACCCGCAATAAGAAAAAGGTTTACGTCATGACTCAGCTCACACATACATATATGCAGACATATAAGTACATAAATATTTCACATTCTCTTACCACCCGAGTGTTTTATACTCTGCTGTTTTCTATTTCAATTTTTAAAGACTATTCATCAGCGTTCACCAAATAATTTCACAATATATGGTTTACAAAGCAATTTGAGGGCTAGTCCCATAGCACAGTGGTTAAGCTTTGTGTATAGGGAGCTGGGACCCACCTGGCTAACCACAGTTCAAATCCTGGTTCCAGCAGCTTAGAAAACACATGCACACATGCCCAAGATCCTGATGGGATGGAGAAATGGAGGAGAAAGGATTGCAGCATGACCACATCCCACCAGGAGATGCTCTCTCTTTCTCTATATATATCAAATGCACATTCCATATAGCAATTTTAAAAAAGAAAAAAAAAACTGGAACCAGCAGATGGTATAATGGTTACGTCACTGAACTCCCACATGACCGACTGCAGTTCAAGTCCCGGACCTGGCTGCTTGAAACTCATGCCAGTACATGTGCGTGCATGCCTAAAATTCCTACCAGAGAATGAAGGAGAAGGGACTGCAGCATGGCCATCCCTGTAGCGGGGTGATTTCTTGCTTTCTGTCTCTCTGTCTCTCTGGCGAGCACACACACCCTATAGCAAAAATCTCTCTTAAAATAATAAAAATAAAAAAGCAGCAAGCTCAGAATTGGCCACCAGTTGAGTGGGAGCCTTGAAGGCTGACAGCTTCCATCACTGTTGAGGTCAGGAAGACCTTCTTGACCCTCCTTTCCCCTCCTTATATGGCAAGTCTTGACCCTGTGGAGTCTCACTGGTGTGCCCATCTGCCCTCAGACACAGCTTTAGGCCACAGTTGGTAGAATCGTGCTGTGTCACAGACTGACTTGTGTCTCAAGGACATCCAATAAGGACATACCTTAAAGGCAAAACTTACATAACGACATCGAAAGGTGATATAATCGAGTAGATTTTATATCAAGTCTTCAGATTCAACCAATGTATGTGCTCCAGAAATCAGGCAACCTGGCTTTACCAGATTCTAGATGTCGGTTTCCATCACAGATCGCTGAAGGCCACAGTGCTCCTTACATGCTTCCAGAAGCAGCCGCCTTCCTTTATGGAAGCTTCACACCATTTTCTGACCACAAGCAAACAACACCTGTACCCATTTTCAGAAATAGAGTCCCAGATTATGACATTTATGGGCAGACCCCACAGCCTAATAGTTAAGGGTGTTGTATCCCACATGGCCAACTACAGTTTGAATCCAGACTCCGGTGGCTTGAAAAACACTCTGGGCATGTGGGTATGCATGCCCAAAATCCAGAAAGGAGGAAGAAATAGAGAAGGGATTGCAGTGACCATACTCCATGGGGGGAAGGTGGTGCTTTCTTGCTTTTCCTCTCTCCCTGTCTCTCTCTGCTTCTCTCCAGCAAGCACAAACACCCTCTGGAATATTTTTTTCAATTTTTAAAAATTAAAATTAAGAAAAAAGATGGGGGGCATCAGATGGTGTGGTGGTTAAGGTGCTGGACTCCCACATGGCTGACCACAGTTCAAGTCCCAGACCCAGTGGCTTCAAAATCACTCTGAGCCTGTGTGTGTGCATGACTAAAACCTAGGAGGAGAATGGAGGAGAAGGGATTGCAATATGGCCATCCCCCCCAGCTCCACTGAGGGCTGATTTCTTACTTTCCCTCTCTCTGTCTTTCTCCAGCAAGTACAAGCATCCTATGGGGAAAAAGAAGAAAAGAAAAAGAAAAGAAAAAAGATGACCCAACTGGTGTCATGGTAGTTAAATCAGCTAGATCCCAGAGGCCAACTGTGCAATTTAAATTCCAGACCTGAGAACCACACTGTTGAGTGTGTGTGCATGCTCAAAATCCCAAAAGGAGGGAGAAAAGAAGGGGTTATGGCATGACTATCCCCTGGTGTTTACTCCCTGTCCCTCTTCCACTCTCTCTGACAAGCATACATGCCTGCTGGCAAATTTTGAAAATAAAAAATCCTAAATAGAGCCAGCAGGTGAAATAGTGGTTAAGGCACTGGATTCTCACATGGCTAACCAGGGTTCAAGTTCCGGACCTGGAGGCTTGAAACTCATGCCAGGTGTGTGTTTGTGTGCCAAAATCCCAAAAGGAGAAGGGACTGCAGTGTGGCATTCCCCCTGAAGGTTGATTTCTCAATTTCCTTCTTTCTATCTCTGTCTCTAGTTCACACACCCAATAGAAAAAAATAAATGAATAAATCTCTTTTTTTTTTTAAAAAAAAAAAAAAAGGCAGAAGAAGGACCAGCAGATGGCACAGTGGCTACATCGATGGACTCCCACAGGGCCAACTGCTATTCAAATCCCAAACAAGGTGGCTGAGACTCATGCTGGCCTCAAGCCCAAAATACTGGGAGGATAATGGAAGAGAAGGGATTGCGGCATGGCCATCCTCACCCACTGGGCGGGAGGGGGGTGATTTCTCACTTTCCCTCTCATTGTCTCTGTCTCATTCTCTCTTCTGTGAGCACACAAGCCCTAAGACAAAAACCTTGTTTAAAAAGAAGGAAAGAGAGAAAGAAAATCTAAATAAATAAACTTTAAAAAATTATAATAACCGGGAACCAGCAGTTAGCGTAATGGCTATTTCGCTGGACTCCCACGTAGTCGACCGCGGTTCATGTCCCGGACCCAGTGGCTTAAAACTCACGCCGGGCGCGTGTGCGTGCGTGCCCAAGATCCCGAGAGGAGAATGGAGGAGAAGGGATTGCGGCGTGACCATCCCCCCTGGGGGGTGATTTCTCGCTTTCTGTCTCTATGTCTCTCTCTGTCTGTCTGGCGAGCGCACGCGCCCTACAGTGAGAATCTCTCCAAAAAAAAAAAAGAAAAAAGAAATTATAATAACCTCAGTTCTCCCAATCCCAGATGCAAACACTAATAAACACCTGCTAGGCCGGAGCATGCCACAGCACTACTAGGCAAGCCCAGCTCTGACAGCCGCAGGTAAAGGCTGCATTCAGGATTGCCGCTGACGGCAGCAACAGAGAACACACAGAGATCACGCCACACATGACCCTCCCAGCTGGAGGCCAGTGTGGCAGCACCAAGGGTCCTTATATCCACACAGATTTCATCCCGCTCCCTGCAGGCTCTTCTTATAAAAAATATTATTAATGTTATTTATTTATTCATTAATTTATTTTAATTTGTCCAGAGAGAGACACAGAGAGAGAGAGACAGAGAAAGTGAGAAAGCAAGCCCACAAGCTCTTCTGAAGCCCAGCTCCCAAAAGCACCCAGGAGCCTGAAATTGGAGAACCATTAGTGCAAAACCCAGGGCTGTGAAAGAATCAGATCTGGCCCCGCAAGTCAGCCCACATCAAGAACATCGAGGACAACGAAGGGCCAAATACCCACACCCCCTCAGCAGGGAAGCCTCACAACGCTGCTCTGGGGACATTTACTTGATTTAGTCTAAAGAAACCAAACACAGCAGCCCCTGCTTTTACATCTGACGGATTTTTCAAATCCAGCAAGTAGGAATTTTTCACATGTTCTTTCTTACAGCTCCACCCCTGCCCACACCCTCAGCTCCCCTCCCCACCATCCTGTGACAGGAACACACTGTAAAGACGCACTTCTATACCAGTGTGAGGATTTGGGGGAAACTGCACCAATTTCTTTGGTTTCTGTGGATCTCAAGAAACTACTAAAATCTATTCTGACCCAAATGACAAGGGGCCACGTCTCACAGCCAAGCAACAAGCCTTCCCAGCCAACTCAGCCCCAGCTTTCTGTCCCTGTGGGAGAAGGTAGGCCAGGAATGTTTTCCAGCCCGCCCCGGGGCTGAAACAGAAACCCAACACCCCGGAGAAAGTCCCAATTCCCTGTAAACAAGGAAGGGAAGAACTGTTTATTACAGCCACCGAAGTCTTTAATATAAGGCTCCAAGTATGTCAGGCACACCAAACAAATTTAGCTACACCACCTGTTCCAGAAAAGAAACACCCATGCCAAAATCCCCCCAAAAGTGCAGAGATATTCTCAGTGCAGATTACTGGGAGCCTTCTCAAATATGTTCTATATTAGAGTTTGTAAACTGGACACTTGATGTATACCACATGGCTGCCATGTACGACGTCAAGGTTTTCTTCAGCACCGTCAAAAAAAAATCACGCTCTTTTGTTCCACCCTTTTTAGGGAAAATTTGACAAAACAGTAATAAGTCCTAAAAATAACTTTAAAATGTTTTGAAGACCAAAGATAAAAAAAGAAAAGAAAGAAAGAAAGGAAAGGAGCCTGTATCTCACTGGAGGGAGAAGAGCCATACTTGAACATTTTCACTACCTGAGGGATGTGCTGAGAGTGTGGTTAATTACCAAGAAAGTGAGCTCAGTGGTCGTCGATAAAACACAGATGTGTATGTGGATGCCAAGAGGTAGAAAATACCATGTTAGCAAAAAGTAATGCCTCAGTTAAACTATATACAAAAGTCCAAAAAATAAAGTTAAAGCAGATACCAAAATATAATTCCACTCAACATTTACTCGTGAAGCACCTTCTAGTTATGAATTCTGATAGCTAAATTTGAATGGCTGAAAAGTGTTCAGGGAAATGCCAAGTACCTACTGAACTTCCACCAAACGCATGTTACTATGGTTGCAGCTGAGATTAAACCGTGCTCCCCAGGGCGCTATGCCACCCACAATCCCACCGAATTCTATCCTCCCTTTAAGGCCCAACCCAAGGGGCCAGCAGATGGTGTGGTGGTTAAGGCACTGGACTCCCACATGGCTGACCATGGCTAGAATCCTAGACCTGGCAGCTTGAAAATCACTCTGGGAACAAAATCATTTAATGAACACAAAAATGAAAAATTATCTGGTGATGATAATGTGTATGATAGTATCTTTGACTGGACTAATATGCAATGTGTTCGTGCTGGGAAAGTCCATTTTTTATGCACTAAAGATATACAGTGGTCAGGGCCAGAAGGTGGCATGATGGTAAAGGGCACTGGATTCCCACATAGCTGACCACGGTTCAAGTCCCAAGCCTGGCAGCTTGCTTTTTTTATTTTCCTTCTCTCTCTCTCTCTCTGACTTTCTCTGGTCAAATGAAAAATAAATAAATAAATAAAATAAAGATAGAAAAGAATTCTTAGAAATAAAGATATACAGTAATTGAATGTAAAAAATATATATATAAAAGAATTTTAAAAAGAAAAAGAAAATCATGTTGGGCAGGTGTGAGAGTGTGCCTAAAATCCCGAGAGAAGACTGCAGGAGAAGAGATTGTGGCATGGCTCTCCCTCCTGGAGGGGTGATTTCTCACTTTCCCTCTCCTGTCTCTCTCTGGTGAGCGCATGTGCCTATGGCAAAACCTTTAAAAAAAAAAAAAAAAAAAGAATTAAGTAAGACCCAACTCAGAACTCCTCTCCAAAGCTCTCCTGGGGTGGAGTACAGTCATGCCACAATTCCATCCTTCCCATGTCCCCCTCCTTTCAGGATTTTGGGTCCATGTGTGTACATGTGCAGTATATTTTTCAAGCTACTGGGTGTAGGATTCGAACCATATAATCGGCCACATGGGTCCAGCTCTCTTAACCACTAGGCTATGGGATTAATCCAAAAATAAGTTTTTGGTTTTGTTTGTTTGCTTTTTACATAAATTAACCCATTTATTGTAGGCTAGTGATATTCTAGATGTCTATGGAGCTTCTACTAGTCTTTCGATTCCTCCAGTCTTCTGATGGCAGACTTCCCTGTGACAGCCGAAGCGGTGGTGCAGGTCCAGGCATCACCAGCTACCGTTTTCATGCAGGAACCAGAGCGCCAGACCCCCACAGCCCGTCTCTTCATCTTAGTTTTGCCACAGAAGGAGCAGGTGTACCTGGCGTGCTGGCTGATTTCAATTTTCTTCACCATTTTCTGGAGGGAGACACCATAGCAGGTCTCGTATTTACCGACGATGCCGACCTTCTTGGTGTGTTTAGCCATACCGCCGCCAATTAGGCCCGAGCCCAGAGAGCCCAAAAGTAAGTTTTTAAGCAGATTTAATTTCAAAGTAAACTGGCGATTCAACAGACACAAAAATGTTACAGTCCACAGGAATTTTTGTTTTAATCCACATTATACATAACAAATTAATATGAAATACTTAAAGTTTTTCCTTCATATCATTCTCATTGTAAAATGACACGACTGTCTCTAGAAATATTTGAGAAAAATATATATTATGTTTTAAAACTTTTTCCACATACATACAATGCCATTATCACACCTAAAAGTAATTAACAGCAATTCCCCAGACCACCAATATCTAAGGAGGAGACCATCTGAAAGCAGTTCTCCCTCTTTCTGTTTAAAAGAACCAAAAACTCTTTAAAACTGGAGTTTCTGGAATGGTTGCCATTTTTTTTTTTTTTGGAGAGGTTTTTGCTATAGGGCGCGTGCGCTCGCCAAAGAGCAGAGAGACAGAGAGATAGAAAGTGCGAAATCACCTCCCAGGGGGGATGGCCACGGTGACTTCCTCTTCTCCACTCTCCTCGAGATCTTGGTCATGCATGTACACACGCCCGGCGTGAGTTTAAGCCATTGGGTCTGGGACTCGAACCGCGTTTGGCTACATGGGAGTTCAGCGACATAGCCATTACGCTAACTGCTGGTCCCTGGAATGTTTGTCTTTGACACATTTTTTAAAAAGAAATTAACAGCATATTGAAAGTTGAAATTGTAAAAATATCTTTTTTTGAAAAAGTTTTTAAAGTTTTCTATTTGGTTTTTTATGCCAAAGGACATGTGTGCATGCATGAGAGAAACAAAGGAAGAGAAATCCCCCTTCAGTGGGGCCTGGTCGCACCACAATTTTCTCCCACTTCTCCATTCCATCAGGATCCTGGGCATACACACACATGCCTGGAATGTTTTTTGGAGAGGTTTTGTTTTTTTGTTGTTGTTGTTTTTTGTTTTGTTTTGTTTTTGCTATAGGGCGCGTGCGCTCGCCAGACAGACAGAGAGAGCCAGAGAGACAGAAAGCAAGAAATCACCCCCCAGGGGGGATGGTCACGCCACAATCCTTTC
>NW_006203092.1:190660-196448 GCF_000334495.1 Tupaia belangeri chinensis | reverse complement strand
GGCAGCCACGCACGCGCGCCGGGCATGAGTTCCAAGCCACTGGGTCCAGGATGTGAACCGTGGGAGTCCAGCGACATAGCCATTATGCTAACTGCTGGTCCCCATGCCTGGAATGTTTTTTAAGCCAGTGGGGCTGGGATTCAAATACTGGTTGACTATATGGGGTCTGGCTTTCACTGAGTAGCACTTTACCACTATACTTTAGGGCCAGCAATAAAGACAGAGGAAAAATGAGAAAGCTAAAGCTTCATCTTCAAAAACAGAATAATAGCCCAAACTGAAAAAAATATCAAAAATATCAGTACAGAACCAGCAGTTAGCATAATGGCTATGTCGTTGGATTCCCAGAGGAGAATGGAAGAGAAGGGATTGCAGGCCATCCCTCCGGGGGGTGACTCCTGGGGGGTGATTTCTCGCTTTCTGTCTCTCTGTCTCTCTTTGTCTTTCTGGAGAGCGCACAAGCCCTATAGCAAAAACCTCTAAAAAACAAAACAAAACTCACACCAGGCACTGGTGCATGCATACCGAAAATCCCGAGAGGAGAATGGAGAAGGGGGAAATGCAACGTGACCATCCCCCAGAGAAGTGACTTCTTGCTTTCTGTCTCTCCAACAAGTTCATACGCCCTGTAGCATAAATCTCTCTTTAAAAAAAAAAAAAAAAATCTGGTTGCAGGGGCCAGCAGATGGCATAACAGTTATGTCACTGGACTCCCACAAGGGTGACCATGGTTCAAGTTCTGGACCTAGTGGCTTGAAACTCACACCAGGCATATGTGCATGCGTGCCCTGGATCCCAAGAGGAGAATGGAGAGGAGATTGTGGTGTGACCATCTCCCCTGGGGCTGATTTCTCACTGTCTCTCTTTCTCTCCAGCAAGCACACATCACCTAAGGCAAAAACCTGTCCAAAAAAAAAAAATGTTTTTAAAACTTCTGGTCGCACAGTCTTTTTCATCTAACATCCACTTTCATCTTAACTAGAAAAATGAAGTGAAAATTACATTGTGTGAGCCAAACCAGAGGCACAAAATACTCTCGCCAATAGACTTGGAATAAAAAATTATAATGCCAAAACTGACAACAAAGACAACCATACCGGGAAATTGCTGTAATTTTCAAATGTCTCACTGCACTGAAGATTTCTTAATGTGAAGGCTGCATACTCTATCCATGTACAGCATCTTCAGGAACATATTTTATTGTGAAATAATCCCACCAGGCTCCAGGGTCGCCATCTAATAGTTCCCAAAATAACCTTTCACCAAAACAAACAAGAAATCATTTTTTTTTAAGAATTATTTTATTGGGACCAGCAGTTAGCATAATGGCTGTGTCGCTGGACTCCCACATAGTCGACCGCGGTTTGCGTCCCGGACCCGGTGGCTTAGAACTCATGCCGGGCGCCTGCGCGTGCGTGCATGCCCAGGATCCCGAGAGGAGAATGGAGGAGAAGGGATTGCGGCGTGACCATCCCCCCTGGGGGGTGATTTCTCACTTTCTGTCTCTATGTCTCTTTCTGTCTGTCTGGCGCCTTCTCCTCCATTCTCCTCTCGGGATGGTGGGCATGTACGCACACGCTCCTGACGTGAGTTCTAAGCCACCAGGTCCGGGAGGTGAACCGCGGTCGACTACATGGGAATCCAGCGACATAGCCATTACACTAACTGCTGGTTCCCGATTGATTGATTGATTGATTTTAACTTGACCAGAGAGATACACAGAGAGGGGGGGTGGGAGTGAGAAAGCAAGCCACCAGGTCCAGGATTCAAACTGTGGTCGGCCATGTGGGAGTGTCCAGTGCCTTAACCACCACGCCACCTGCTGGTCCCCCAAACAATCATTTTAAAGTAATGCAGAGGTATCTTTTTAAAATGCCAGTTACATTCTAAGAGTTATCTGTGTAGCCCAGAGGCAGTGGGGGTTAAAGAATTAAACAACAAACCCAGCCTATCTAGGAAGCCCTAGTTAGAAAGAAAGTAGGTTGTACCCTATTAGACACACACGGAGGTACTTACAAATAAAATGGGAGCCTTCTAAATTTATTTTTTAACCTAAAATCAATAAAGTTTCTAAAATCTTTCCATAGTTGCACAGAAAGAGCACTTTGCAGTAGGAGTTATCAGAGCCTGCAGCTGTGAAGAAGAGTCCCAGTTTCAACAATGCTATGGCCCTAAAATGCCATCTCAGTCACTTCTGGCTGGAGCCGGCACCTTATGTGTGGCTGTTCCGTGGAAATGCATGTATGTGTCCGCACATGTGTGAATCACTTAGCCATGTCTGGTTAACTACTGAGAAATGAGGGGCCTGTGGCACAGCATGGGTATGGCTCTTACCTGACAGCAAGGAATTGTGATCAAGCCCCAGCCTTGGCCCTGGATTTACCTGGGTTTAAATCCCAGTGCGGTTACTTAGTAGACCTCTCTGAGCTTCCGTTTCCTCCTCTCTAAAATGAAAATGATTGCATCCCAGCCCTTTAGATCAAGTGTAAACTGAGAATGAAAATGATATTCTGGCACAGAATTTTGGGAAGATGAAGCTCACGCTGGGCACATGTATGTACATGCCCAAAATCCTAAGAGGAGAATGAAGAAGAGATTGCAGTGTGACCATCCTCCTTGTGCAGGGAAGCAGGGAGGGGAAGGGGGCGCAGGGGGTTGATTTCTCATCTCTCTCTTTCTGTCTCTCTCTGTCTCTCTGGAAAGCACATGCACCCTATAGCAAAAATCTCTCTCTAACAACAAAAAAAGCAGTGCTAGCCTGGAGAGAATGAATGCTACGTAAGGATTGGCTATTGCTACTATAGAGAGAGCTGTATGAAGTCTAAATTAAAGAACCTTTGGAGGACCAGCCAATAGTGTTGTAGTTAAGGCAGCGGGATCCCTCATAGCCTACCATACGGTTAGTATCCAGACCCTGAAGCTTGAAAAACATGCAAGCACATGTACATGTGTGCCCCAAATCCAAAGAGAATAGAGGAGAAGGGATTGCGTGTGACCATCCCCCCTACGGGGTGCTCTCTCACTTTCTCCCTCTCTCCCTCTCTCTCTCTCTCTCTCCCTGGTGAGTGCATGGGACCTATAGCAAATTATATACAAATCCATATAGATAGATAGGTAGATAGATAGATAGATAGGAGGTTTATTTATAAAAAAAGTACTACATCTGGGTAAAGCCAAAATTTGAGGCCAAGACAGTCATATCTACATTGAGGCCAAGACAGTCGTATCCACATTGGAGTGACCAGGTAGACTGCACCTCTAGGTTCAAATCCCAACTCCCCCATTTTTGCGTTGGAATCACTACTTGACATTGTTGAGAACAGAAATTACTCCAGTAATGCCCAACCAGAAAAAACCATTGGGAGGGTTAAGTGAAATCTCATCAGTATTTCGCTTAGTAGCTAACACATAGGCGCCCCCAGAACAGCACTTGACTGAGACTGAATCGCACTGTGTCTTGCTTCCTGCTGTGCGGAAAGCAGAGGGCTGCACTAAGTACATGCTCAATCACTTCGGGATACATGAATGAATGAATGAAATCCTTACCCCATTATCGATTAATAAACGAGTGACTGGGGCCATCGGCAGTGACTGGCCATTATAAATGATGGCGTGGTGGTTAAGGGCACTGGACACCCACATGGCCGACTGTGGTTCAGTCTTGGACCTGGTGGCTGGCTTTCTCACTTTCCCTCTCTCTCTCTGGTCAAATTAAAATAAATAAATAAATAAATGTTAAAAATTAAAATAATTCTTTAAATAGAAAGAAAAGGAGAGCGATTATGAATGAGGATATTAGTGTACTCGTTACCCTGAGGTAACGAATTCACATAATGAATACCCCCTCAGCAACTCAAGAATGCAAATGACATACCCAGAACGAAGAATTCATGGAACGGTCCTAGAGTAGACTTTATCCTAAAATAAGACTAGAAAATGAGTCTTATAATGTTTTGAGTCCCTGAATCATCATTCAAACAAGTACATGGCCCAGCCTCTCTGGTACAGTTGATAGGGTACCCAACTAAGGGGCTAGAGGCCATGTGGCTGACCGCAGGTCAGTCCCCTGAAAGATGCCAAGAGTACCCACAGGCCCAAGATCCTGATGAGTTGGAGGACTTGGGGGGGTGGATTGCAGCATAGCCTGACCCTGCTGGAGGTTGTCTTCTTTCCCTCTCTCCTCTCTCGCTTCCTCTCTCCCCTAATATCATAAAATAAATAAATAAGGTAATTAATTAAAATAAAAATATATGGTCTCTCACAGTGGTTTCTTTGAGGAACACAATATACATTTACAAGTAGACATTTTGGGGCTGATTCTGGAGCCTAGTAGTTAAGGGAGCCAGATCCCTTGCAGTTCGAATCCCAGCCCAGCAACTTGAAAAACACACTGGGCACTTGTTTGTGTGCTCCAAATTTCAACAGAATGGGGAAATGGCAAAGAAGGGATTGTCTTATTGGGGAGTGCTTCCTTCCTCTCTCTCTCTCTGTCTCTCTCCGATAAATGCATGTGCCTTCTGGCAACTAAAAAAGAAGAAGAGGAAGACATTTTAATTTGCCTGCTAAAATTCAGTCTCATTTTCTTATATACTATACTTGTTTTTTACACATAAGTGAAGACCATTTGAAGGAAAAGTGATACTAGGAGTGGGAAGATCCAAGGAAAACTTCCCACGAGAAGTGAAATTCACACCGGTGATCCAACGTTCTGGAGGGCACAACAAGCAGATATAGTGTGCTTATTTTCTTTCTTTTTTTTTTTTTTTTTGAGAGGTTTTCGCTATAGGGCGCGTGCGCTCGCCAGACAGACAGAGAGAGACATAGAGACAGAAAGTGAGAAATCACCCCCCAGGGGAGATGGTCACACCACAATCCCTTCTCCTCCATTGTCCTCTTGGGATCTTGGGCAGGCACGCACACGCGCCCAGCGTGAGTTCTAAGCCACCAGGTCCAGGATGCGAACCGCGGTTGACTACGTGGGAGTCCAACAACATAGCCATTACGCTAACTGCTGGTTCCCAGTGTGCTTATTTTTCCAAGCACAAGGTTTTATAAGAAATTGTCCAGATTTGAACTCAGAGAAGCAGTCTTAAGTACAATGCCTATGTCATTGTTCCAGAAAATATCAATGTGCCAAATGTACATGTTAAGTTTTGTCCAACTTCTCTATTGCATAAAGCAGACAATTCCTGAATATTCTTGTTAAAAAGAAAATTCCAAATAATAGCCCTAGTTTTTTCTGTCTTTGTTTTCAATTAGATAGTTCAGCCTTGTGTTTTTAAAACATTCTGTCCTTCCCATTCTTTTTAATGGTAAAGATCCCTGTACAGATTTTTAATATTATCTTGTAAAAAGAAAAACTCCATACCAAAGTTGAAAAGGAAATCATGATTTCTTCCTATTCTTTGGGGAAAAAATAATAAAGAGGGGCATTGTTTTTGGTATCTTCTGATTGTCCAAGCGCAAAGGCTGGAAAATGGAATCACTTAAATAACAGCTCAGATTGTTTCCCTTCCCGGAACGGAATAATAGTGGGAACATTTTTGTGACTCCAAGGAAGCAAATGTTTCTCATTAGTGGACAAGATCAGCTAAGGGAGCTGCTCTGAGCATCTGGCCTCTCATTAGGGGCACTATCCTTGTTGACAAAGCAACAAAATTGCCGGAATTCTGCTTGTGAAGGTTGCCACCTACTGAAGAATATGGGGTACTACAGCTAGCTGTAAGGGGAAAATGTGGCTGCGGAGTAAAAGGCCGGAATGCTCCTGTGTGCCAGGGGGGATTTATAA
>NW_006203092.1:189132-190111 GCF_000334495.1 Tupaia belangeri chinensis | reverse complement strand
AAGGAGCATGGCGCCGACTGGCAGGATGTGGGTGTGGGTATGCCAGGGGTCGAGTTAGATGGCTTTGTTAGCACAGAAGGGGTGCCAGAAGGGGTCATTAGGGTTAGGAAAGGGGTGAGGAGAGTATATAAGACGGAAGTTTGGGGCACACACAGAGAACTGAGAAATGCCACCATTGTGGCCGTATCCAGACACCAGGATCTGAACTGGCTGCAGAAGACTGTTTGCACCAGAAACTTGTAGGAAATGAGACTGAGAGCCCTAGGTTGACAAGCTGGGACTTTTCACCAAATGCAAAAAGAAACTACTCTATCTATTGATAAACCAAGCCTTTGGCAAGTGACCTTCAGTTAAGAACCAAGGGGTTAGGGAAAGGGAGCTCAATTAGGCATCGCTGTACTTGGCAAACTTCTTGACTTTTCAGAAATAGCCTCAAAGCAAACCATTCGAATTAAGGACTGACCTGGGGATGCACCAGGTAAAAGGGTGACCCTGCCATGCACTCTAAGCCACAGCCCTATCTAGCACTCAGAGGAACAGCGACTGTGGCTACCTCCAAGACCTGTCAATATGGGAGCCCAGCTCTGCCCCCAAGACACTGAAGCCCTCATCGGACCAAGTGCACCTGTTTCTCTGCCCCCATAAAAGCAATGCTCCCACCTTTCTACCTCATTCATTGGCTGTAAATCTGCTGAGTAAGCTTTAGCACTAGGGGAAAGGAGAAAAGACAGATGCAGTCCCTGGTATTTAAGAGCAGGGAAACAATAAACTACCACACAATTGCTACTGTAAGAGGGACCAGGACTTGGTAAGGCACTGGACTCCCACATGGTTGATGAGGGTTTGAGTCTGGGACCCAGTAGTCTGCTTTCACATTTTCCTTCTCTCTCATCTCTTTCTCTTGCAGTCTCTCTGTCTCTCTCTGGTCAGCACTCGTGCCCTAAAGCAAATTTTAAAATAATAATAATCTCTCTTTCCC
>NW_006203092.1:179379-189057 GCF_000334495.1 Tupaia belangeri chinensis | reverse complement strand
CACCCACCCACCCCTCCACCCCCATGTGTGCTTGCATCCGACTGTGATGAACCTGTGCAGGTCAGGCTGGTGGAGTCCCTTTGTGCCAAAAGCAACCTGATAAAGGTTGATGACAAGAAACTAGGGGAATGAGTAGGCCTCTGTAAAATTGACAGGGAGGGAAACCCAGTAAAGTGGTTCGTTGCAGCTGGGTAGTAGTTAAGGACGATGGCAAGGAATCTCAGGCCAGTGTCATCGAAGAGTACTTCAAATACAAGAAATGACAAAATAATAAAAATTGGCTTACGATCCTCAATAATAATAACAAATAAAATTAAGAAAATAATTCTTTAGAAAGAAAAAATGACCAGGACTCAAAAGTCGGGGTTGTGAGATCCTAAGTAACAACTGAGCTGGCCTGAAGTGGAGGGAGGCATTTGAGGAGAGTCTTACTGAGGAGACAATCTTCGGCCAGCATGCGTGATTGATGGCTGCTGCAGCGGGCACAGAGCTGGCAAGCCTCAGGCCTGGTTTCGCCTAACAGCTGTGCTTCTTTGGGTGAGTCAAACATCCCTAAGTCTTAGTCTCAGTGTGCTCCTATATAAAATGAGGGAAGTAGTAAGAAATAAATGATATAATCCACATAAAGAGCTTAGCACAATTACTAGAACATAGGTGCCTACAATAAGGGTCAGTTGATTTTATTTTGATATTATTCATCTTCTCTAGGCCCAGCCCCTGTGGCACAGTTCATAATGTACTGAACTATAGTGCTGGAGGCCACATAGCCCGTTGTGGGTTTATCCCAGGCCAGGCTGACCTGAAACATGCCAGGCCTCTGGTGTGTGCTCAAGATCTTAGGGAACTGGAGCTAGGGAAGGGGATCACATCACATTATGACCAGACCAGTGCGCTGGCGCGTCTCTCTCTCTCTCTCTCTCTCTCTTTCTCTCCCTCTCTCTGCCTCTTTCTTGTATGGGTCCATGTATTCACTATTATAAATAAAATAAATTTCTACAAAATTCTCTTTGTCTTTATGTTGGGGTGTCAACAGTGAAGGAGGAAGGAGAAGAGAAAATATTTGCAACTAAAGACTGGAATTGCTATTTGCTATTTATATGTGAGGTTATTGAACTTTTAGATTTCAGATAGGTCATAGGATTCTTTATAACATAGAAACAAGTAAAGACTAAAATACAAGGGAATCTTCAAAAAGTTTATGGAATATGCATATTATGGATTTCAAATTGTCTTCCCCCAAAAATAAACTTGTACTTTAACTTCATTTTTCCATAATTTTTTTTTTAGAGATTTTCATTGTAGGGCGCGTGCGCTCGCCAGACAGACAGAGAGAGACATAGAGACAGAAAGTGAGAAATCACCCCCCAGGGGGGATGGTCACGCCGCCATCCCTTCTCCTCCATTCTCCTCTCGGGATCTTGGGCACGCACGCACACGCACCCGGCGTGAGTTTTAAGCCACCGGGTCTGGGACACGAACCGCGGTTGACTACGTGGGAGTCCAGCGACATAGCCATTACGCTAACTGCTGGTTCCCATAAATGTTTTGATATTCCCTTGTACTATTATAATTCTCTTTTATCTATCTTGTGAGAAATCAAGCTATTATTTTGGCGTTGTTTATATGGGAAAATACGTTCTACTCCAAACTGAATTGTCCAAAAATATAATCATTTTTTAACACAATGCCTTTGTAAATCAGAGACTTTCAATTCGCACTGTAGAACTCTAAAGGTAAGATGGATGTTTCACATACGATGGAAAGCCGCTGAAGCTCGGGGTCGCAACTGTAGATCCCTGTTCGCTGTTACAGCTGGAAAGGACCATAGAGACTCTGTGGCCCACTCTCTCCCCACAGCCTGGGACACAGTCGCCAAAACTACAGGACTTGTCCTAGGATGGGTAGATGCTCCTAGGAGCTATAACTTCACATTTTCCTTTCTTAAATCCCAATAAAGAACCGCCCCTAACTAAATGGGATAAGCTTTTCCCTCCCTTCCATACCTTTTGTTATGTTCACAGGACTTAATCTAGGGGGGTGGGGGAGAGAGCTATTTACAGAATTTCTGATGACTGAGTTTGCTTGAAAAATTGGGAAATCCAGGCAGATACTTCATTTGATCTTTCACATACACTTAAGTGAACAGTCTACCGAAAATGATGTCTCACATAGCTGATTGTTTTTACTCTGCACAAAATTATGTATAACATATGAGAAACCTGTGCATCTAAAGCAAAGATTTGGGCCAGGAGGTGGTGTGGTGGTTGGGACGCTAGACGCCCACATGGCCGACAGTGGTTCAATTCATGGACCTGGTGGCTTGCTTTCTCTCTCTCCCTCTCTCTGGTGAGCACATGTACCTTATACTAAACTTAAAGATAATAATAATAACAACAATAATAAAATAAATAAGTATGTTTAAGAAAGAAAAGATTGAAGGAAAATAAACTAAAAAGTATGAAAACTGATTTCCTATTTTTATATTTTCGCTATTTTTCAATTTTTCTTTGGTGTTTAACAAAGAAAAGCAAAACATTTTCTACATAGGATAAAAAAATAGGCACTTTTCAATGCAAAAAAATAAAAACTCTCATGGTTTGGAGAAAGGGACTCACTTCCCACCTCCCAGTAATTCTTTTTATACTTAGATACTATGGAAATATCAGAGGAACTGATGTAAATTTTTTTCTTTTTATTTACTTATTTATTTATCTACTTTTACATTTTCCTACATTTACTTTTCATATCAAAAAATATTTGCTCATACTCCAATATTTGGATTTTTTAAATTGTGTTGCCTTGAAGCAGTCTATAATCCACAAAAAAATTAATGTCCAAAAACTATTTCAATCAATCGCCAAATTGATTCAGGGCAGATTAGTTTTCAGGATTAAAAAAATATACATATATAGCTGCATTATTCAATTGTTTGATGAAACATACCTAATTTGATTACAAAGTAGTGCCAGCAATGAGGAGACACAAGTTGTATCTCCGTGCTGCTCCTAAATTTAAGTGCCTATTTGCCTAAAAAGAGTTCTGTGATTTCTATAACATTTCAGTAAAGCTGTTAAATTCACAAAATGCCTGAGAAAGTTGCCCTTTCCTATTTTGACACAGAAATAATACCTGATTATTGAATTCTCAAATCAGATTCATTGGGAATCTAAGATCTTCCCCCATATCAACTTTTTGGAACAAGCAGAGGGAGGCCTAAGACCTCCATTCAACACAGCTTCCTAAACCCTTTCTTACCTTTTTAGGAAATGTTTTTGTTTTTTTGTTTTGTTTTGTTTTGTTTTGTTTGAGAGGTTTTTGCTATAGGGCGCATGTGCTCACCAGAAAGACAGAGAGACAGAAAGCGAGAAATCACCTCCCAGGGGGGATGGCCATGCCGCAATCCCTTCTCCTTCATCCTCCTCTCAGGATGTTGGGCACGCATGCACACGGTGTGAGTTTAAGCCACTGGGTCCGGGACTTGAACCTCAGTCAACTACATGGGAGTCCAGCAATATAGCCATTACGCTAACTGCTGGTCCCCCCATTTAGGAAATGTTTAACATAAGAAATAATCACTTTCAAAAAGGAAAGTTATTCCTGTCATAAAACAACTTCTTTTTATTTTGTATAGTTATTTAGCTTGTGGGACTTTTCCTCGGGAACCATGCTTCATAAATTCATGGATTCCTGGTCTCTTTAATATAGTCAACTCTAGACAGACCAAGTATATCCTACTATACTAAAACTCTTACATAGTTTAGAATTTTTCCACCAGTGTATACCGTCAGTGCATACATTTTCCAAGAGATCTGTCATAACATGTTTAAATAGAGATTGAATCAAGTCATCTCTCTTTCAAGGAGTTTATCAGTGGAGAATGGATTGCAGGCCTCATATGATCTCATTCCTTCCCAGCCACCAAGAGAAAAATTCTTTTACTAAAGAATTTAGTTGATTCTTTTACTAAACCCTTTCTTCTTATTTCAAGAAAGAAAAAATATTTGTTGGGGAAAATACAGATAAGCAGAAAATACAGATAAGCAAAATAAGAATATTTAAGTCAATATAAATGCACAATATTAATGAAGTGACTACAGCTAATGGTCCTTGAGACATGAATTATAAACAAGTAGATGCCTGAAATAGCGGTATGAGGGATTTTGCAAAGCTTCTCCTAGCAAAATAACCATAAATGGTAAAAATTATTTTTAAAAATATGTGTTTAATGACAATCTCCTAAGGGCATACAACAAATGGGGAGATATTTATACAAGAACATTTACTAAATCTCTGGAAGAATAATAAGGACTGGTGGCACCCTACACCCACTCCCAGTTCAGAATGATGGAAGCACTAATCCAGCTGGTGCAGGCAAGAACACAGGGCTCCCACGTACCCCAACTCTCAATTTGGAGCTGCAGTATCTCCCCAGAAGGGCCTGGTCCCTATTCCTGGTACAAACACCTGAAAGGTGTAGGGCTACCTTTATCCATCCTCAGTTCATGGGTGGAAGCTCTATTCCAAGCACAATGGGCTAGAGAAATCTCCCTCATCCTGGCTCAGTTACTCTCCATGCCAAGAGAGGTCATCAGGAAGACCACGAGCTACTCTCCCATTCAACACCCTGCTCATCAAGCAGAGGCATCACTGCTCCAAGCTCTCAAGCAATGGCATGGGGATTTTGCCCAAGGGGTAAGACAAGCTATAGGAATAGTTAGCTTTGGATTCCTCTTCAAAGAAATTATTTTATTTGGAAGGAGTGAGGGGAAGTTCAAGCATAAGGCACTGTTGAAACCAGAGGAGATTTTCGTGGTAAGCAGCTAAGTAAATAAAGGTTTGACTTCATTCTCAATTTGGCTTGTTGACTTAAACTGACCACCTTACTTCTTTGAGAGGAATAAGCTAAAGTTTAAACCAGTAGATGCTTAAGGGAGAAAAAACAGGGAGAAAGAAAACTAAAAACCTAAATGGAGGTTTTTCAAAAGTCAAAACAAAGCCTTAAGACTGGCCTCAAAACCCCTGCAAAGGGGCCCAAATTTAATGAGATGTGACTGGGGAGCAATTTGTCTCAGGACATTGTTAAAAAGCAATAAAGAAATCAGGCAATTCGTGGACCCTAATAGCTGGGTGTAATACTGAAGGAAGATGGAGAGTCTAACAGAGAGATCAGGAAAGAAACAGCAAGTTCCACTAAAACCATCGTCATCTCGGGATGACTGTGCATGCCCAAGGCTGCAACCTCTGAGCAACAGTATCAGAGGCTTTATCTAGGGGGGACGAGCCAGATCACTAAAGAAATAAATAAAAAGAAGAGAAATGACACAAGTAACCTGAATCCATAAAAACAAAAAGAACCAGAAAGAGTAAGTAAAGAAGGTTACTATAGCCAGCTGCAAAGGGTTGTATGCGTTTGTCTATAAAAATTGATTCTGGCTCTATTGTGAAGACCTCATAAAGGTGGTGAGGAGCCCGGCCCCAGGAGAAAAATATCACACTGTGGAGCAGGCCCCTCTGTTTCAGCTGCTTGCTTACGTTGTCATAATAAGTAAATAAAGGCTTGACTTTATTCTCCATTTGGCTTGTTGACTTAAACCGACCACCTCAATACTTGATTGCTCAACAGGTAGAATGTCAACTATGCTCCGCAGCACTGTTTAATGATAAAGATGACCCTTGTTTGATAAAGTGCATCTGAATGGAGAGAGACTTGAAATCAACTCTACCTGATCAGACAACATAGCAGTGGGCCTTTCTCAGAGCAGTGACTCTACTATCTATAATGTTCCTCAAGGACCCGAGAAGCCTACTGAGTTTTACAAGGAATGTAAAAATATGAGGTTTCCAAGCCACAGCCGCTCTCATCTCACCTACTGTGCTTTGCCTCTCCTTACACCACATCTGCACTGCGGAAGGACCCCACTGAATCGAAAGCATGGTGCTGCCCTGCAGATGAACCATGCTCCTGTCTGGCACCATGCTTGGCAGCCTGGACCAAAGGCATCCTCTTGAGTCTCAATTTTTTTTAAGAACTATTTATTTAATTTTATTTATTCATTCATTTATTTTAATTCAATAAGAGAGAGGCAGAGAGAAAATGAGAAAGCAAGCAACCAGGTCCAGGACTCGAACTGTGGTCAGGCATGTGAGAGTGTCCGGTATAAAAATTGATTCTGGCTCTATTGTGAAGACCTCATAAAGGTGGTGAGGAGCCCGGCCCCAGGAGAAAAATATCACACTGTGGAGCAGGCCCCTCTGTTTCAGCTGCTTGCTTACGTTGTCATAATAAGTAAATAAAGGCTTGACTTTATTCTCCATTTGGCTTGTTGACTTAAACCGACCACCTCAATACTTGATTGCTCAACAGGTAGAATGTCAACTATGCTCCGCAGCACTGTTTAATGATAAAGATGACCCTTGTTTGATAAAGTGCATCTGAATGGAGAGAGACTTGAAATCAACTCTACCTGATCAGACAACATAGCAGTGGGCCTTTCTCAGAGCAGTGACTCTACTATCTATAATGTTCCTCAAGGACCCGAGAAGCCTACTGAGTTTTACAAGGAATGTAAAAATATGAGGTTTCCAAGCCACAGCCGCTCTCATCTCACCTACTGTGCTTTGCCTCTCCTTACACCACATCTGCACTGCGGAAGGACCCCACTGAATCGAAAGCATGGTGCTGCCCTGCAGATGAACCATGCTCCTGTCTGGCACCATGCTTGGCAGCCTGGACCAAAGGCATCCTCTTGAGTCTCAATTTTTTTTAAGAACTATTTATTTAATTTTATTTATTCATTCATTTATTTTAATTCAATAAGAGAGAGGCAGAGAGAAAATGAGAAAGCAAGCAACCAGGTCCAGGACTCGAACTGTGGTCAGGCATGTGAGAGTGTCCGGCACCTTAACCACCACATCACCTGATGGTCCCTTGGTCTCAATTTTTAGTTGATTCTAACAATACTCCCCAGTGTGCATTGCAGATATGCAAACATACCTATTACTTTACAAAAACTGAGTCATTCCATAAGGATTGCTTTGGAACCTACTTTTTGTACCACTTCAACTGGTGTAGCCCCCTTTCTTGGGTTAAATATTCTACGTTGTTTGTAACAATGGCCTGTCTACTATAGGAACGTATCATGATTACTAAACCTGGTGTTAGACATTCAAGTTCTCCACTTAGTCAATATTTCAAAATACACAATAAGAAATATGTGAGGTGAAATAGATTGATATCCATGATTATTTCAGAGGTAGGTTCATAGAAATGAAAAAGTCATATCTTGGGAACCAGCAGTTAGCGTAACGGCTATGTCACTGGACTCCCACGTTGTTGACCGCGGTTTACGTCCCGGACCCAGTGGCTTAAAACTCACGCCGGGCGCGTGTGCGTGCGTGCCCAAGATCCCGAGAGGAGAATGGAGGAGAAAGGATTGTGGCGTGACCATCACCCCTGGGGGATGATTTCTTGCTTTCTATCTCCATGTCTCTCTCTGTCTGTCTGGCGAGCGCACGTGCCCTATAGTGAAAAACCTCTCAAAAAAAAAAAAAAGTCATATCTTCTGCCTAGATTCAGGCTATACCTAAAAACAAACAAGCAAAAAAAAACCCTTCTATGGCTATTTCTTTGAAATAAGTGCCTTTTTCCAGCTTTTCAGCTCACAACATGAAAACGTTGTCCACATTTCTTCTTTAATGATCTAGAACTGGGTAGTAAATAGTATTATTCATAAATTTTCCATAAACTAAATCACCGATCAAGGTACATAGACTGCTCAATAGCTTTATAAATCTGTCACAGTTTTTTCAGTTAGAATTCAAGAATAAAAAAAGTTTAATAACCTACACATTCCTTTTTCTCTTGTCAATGAAATTGGAACAAGGATAGGTTTCTTTGGTTCCTGAAGCATGTTTATAAACCTCTTTTAAAATTAGAAGTAATTTATGACTGGGTATTCTGTACAATACAGCTGTGTATCCATCTGGTCCTGGTGCTTTATTACCTGATATGTCTTGGGCACTTTTTAAACATTTCTTTCCATCCACAGAGCTTATTTAATTTCCCTTTGTGGCTGGCCTGAGTAATTCCAAAACTCTATTTTATCCTCACAGCAAATACACAAAATAAATCTCATAATCCTACATGTTATCTTCTGGGATCATATTTATAAAGTCCATAAACCAATGAGAAGCTTTGAAAAGGATTTTTCTCATGTTCTATTTACAATTGGTCTATCCTGTTCATGAGCTAAACTTTAATATTCAAAAAGAGCTTTTGTCCCAAGTGGAAACATGTCTTTTAGAATCATAGATCTATAGACACAGAAGTTGTCAGTGTCCTTCAAAATTTCCTCTCAAAGATCATTTTTAGGGTCTAGTGCTTCAGTGGTGCAGCACCAACATGCTACCCAAGCAATACTGGATCTATATGGAAGATTGAAGTTTTGGTTCCTGGCTGAAACACGCCGGACCCACATATCCATGATGCTGGCCAGCTGGGAAGGCTTTGGGGGTGGGGGTGGGGCGCTTGGTTCATGGCAAAAGACCCTATTTGTCTTTCTCTTTACCTTTCTCATTTTCATGGTGAAAAAAATGCAGCTTTGAAAAAAAGATTATTTCTAGGACATTATTCATAAACTCTCAAGGGGAAGTGTGGATAGATCAATTCTTTATTTGTCAGACTATATTTGACTTTTGATCAATTAGTAATAAGGAAATAGTAGCTGCCTTTGTTGGATTCTGACAAGGCTAATATTAGTTAATATGGCTTTATCAGCCCCCCTGGAAAGACCAGGAACCCTGAGTCATCACCACCAGACACACGCTGTGGTTAACTATCAGAGTAGACCAACATGGGAGCTTTTAGTCCGGGCCAGGCCCCAAAGATGGTGCTTAGGGCCATTCCACGGCCTCTGAGACTTGAGAATGCAACCATGAGGAAGGAAGGAAAGGGGGTGAAATTAATGTTTTGTGCAAGTCCAAATGAGGGAAGCATATATCCACTGTGGATGTACAAAGTTAGCAAACTTGTGAAATGGCTTAACCAGGACACTGAACTCAGGTAAAACATGAGAAAAATAGCACTGATTACCTTGGAGAGGTGGTGAGTCCATGAGACAGTGAGGGAAAGTCAGTGAGCTATAATATATGAATAGCTCCCTGTCCACATCCCCTACGATAAAACCAAATCCCAACTCTTGTCCCCTGGGATGAGAAATGATCATAGTGATCTCTCTTTAAAAGTAGATGAGGTGTGAGTTGAGGGAAGAGGGGAAGAGGAGGGTGTGGAGAGGTGTTCCAGATAGCACTAGAGTACAATACTGCACTTTCTAAAGTGAATCTTTTTTTTTTTTTTTTTGGAGAGGCTTTCACTACAGGACGCATGCGCTCACCAGACAGAGAGAGAGAGAGAGACATAGAGACAGAAAGCGAGAAATCACCCCCCAGGGAGGATGGTCACACCGCAATCCCTTCTCCTCCATTCTCCTCTCAAGATCCTGGGCATGCAGGGAACCAGCAGTTAGCGTAATGGCTATGTCGCTGGACTCCCACGTAGTCGACCGCGGTTCGTGTCCCGGACCCAGTGGCTTAAATCTCACGCCGGGCGCGTGTGCGTGCGTGCCCAAGATCCCGAGAGGAGAATGGAGGAGAAGGGATTGCGGCGTGACCATCCCCCCT
>NW_006203092.1:171987-179227 GCF_000334495.1 Tupaia belangeri chinensis | reverse complement strand
CCAAAAAAAAAAAAAAAAAAAGATCCTGGGCATGCACACAAACGTGCCCGGCGTGAGTTTTAAGCCACCGGGTCCGGGATGCGAACCGCGGTCGACTACGTGGGAGTCCAGTGACATAGCCATTATGCTAACTGCTGGTTCCCTCTAAAGTGAATCTTGATGACAGGTTTGGAAACTATTAAGTTTTGTTCTTAATTTCCTTAACCCATAAGGAAAAGAAGTTTGAACGGCTTGTATTATTTACAAAGTTCTCTTCAACTCAAAGCATTGAACTAAATAGCTAATAATGCCTACCATCATTTATTTAAGGCTCACCTGGTTCTAGATATAGTGCCACACATATAAGTAGCTTTTCATTTACTAAATATCAGAACTAACAGAGCATAAGACAATGAGTCACCTACAAGGCCAGCCTGGTGGGGCAATCAATAACAAGCTGAACTGTTGTGCTAGAAGCCATGTGGCTGGCTGTGAGTTCAGATCCCTGGGTTGGCCTAAAACTACACCAGGCATGTAGGTGCAGGACTGGGATCCTGATGAGCTAGAGGGAATGGGAGAGAGGATCACTGCATGGTAAGCCCCTGTGCAGGTGCTTCGGTCTCTGTCTCTTATGCACACACATGTGCTCTCTAACAAGAAAGGAATTCTTTTAAAAAAAATTTTTAAAGATTCACCTTTATATTTCCATTTGAATAAGAACTATGTCTTAGTTACCTTTGCCTCCTCAAGATAGTACTGGGCACTCAAAGAATATTAAACTGAACAAGCTAAAGCTCTATTTTAAGCAATGACAAGGCACCAAAGAGAAAAAGGCCTTTCAATTCTGCCAATAATTCAGAACTATTTTTTTCTAAAGTAGAAGACACCATAGAAGAGTTCTAGCGCTTCTATATGATTCCATTTACTTTCAATATGACATCCCAGGGACCAGCAGATGAGATGATGATTACGTCACTGGACTTCTACGTGGCTGACCACAGTTCAAGTCCCAGACTCAGCAGCTTAAAACTCACACTGGTGCATGTGCATATCTGCCGAAACTCCCGAGACTGGAGGAGAAGGGATTGCAGCATGGCCATCCCCCAGGGCGGTTGATTTCTCACTTTGTGCCTGTCTCTCTCTCTCTAGCAAGCACACATGTCCTATAGCAAAAAATCTCTCTAAAACGTAAGTTTAAAAATATGTATAGATGACATCCCAGAACATACACACACACAAAAAAAAAATAAAGACTGAGCCTGCTCTATTGATAGATAAGGCACTCAAGTTCACTTCCTTGGCAAAAGTTACTTTACAAAGTTCTCCTGGAGTGGAAACAGTCCCCAGAGTGTATCCCACAGAGAAGTTCCAGGGCCATAGTGGGTAGCACGCACAGTCAGTAATGGCATAAAATGGGTGTCATGGTCAAATTTGAGTGGGTCATGCTGGGTAAGGAAAGTTAAGCTGGTTTCTTTGTTGGAACACACATTAGCACCTTCACTGAACCACAAATGGGTAAACCCCCTAAATGAGGATATGGCATTTCTCAAATTAGCTTTGCATGGAACCCCTTTCCATGATCCATCTGAAGCCCTGGCTCCCATCAGTCATGCCTGCCCTCCAGGATCTCCAGAGATACGCTTTGGTTCCGCTTTCCTGCATGTTAGTAGCTGGGACTTTTCTTCTGTTTGTGATCTAGAGCACCAGTCCCCAACCTTCTCAGCAGCAGGAACAGGCCTTGTGGAAGACAGTCCCTCCGTGGATAGTTGTGTGTGGGATGGTGAGCGTTGGTCCTGGAATGACCCAAGCTCACCACATCCACCATACACCCCGTTTCCACCACTACCACATTGCAGTATACAGTGAAACAAACACCAATAGGATTTGTGCTCCCATGAGAATTCAGTCCCACCACTGGCCCGACAGGAGGCAGAGCCCAGGTGGCAATGAGAGTGATGGGGGAGCAACTGCAAACACAAAGGAAGCCTCACTTAATCCCACCACCCAATCCCCACTGTGTGATGGAGGCAGGGGAGGCCAACAGGCCACGGACCAACACTGATCTGTGGCCAGGGGCTTGATGACCTTGAGTATTAGAAAAGGAGAAGCAAGAAACCAGATGTCAGAGTGATACCTTCTAGTGCAGCAATTGCTACTGATGGAGATAAGAAATGCCTTCGAAGTTACTGGGAACCACAGACAAAAATGAAAGGAAAATTGAGGCAAGGGGAAAAGAGAGTAAAAGGATGTAAGAGCAAAGGAAGAAAAAAATCAGAAATGAAAAGACAACCTAAAAAGCACTACATGGTGAAAGGGATGTGAAACCACGAATAATTCATATCTCCACCTGCCACGTTAGCATAATAATCTTAGAGCTGAGTTAAATCAAAGTCATCAGAGAAGAGCAGAAACCCAAAGGGGAGGCACCCCTCCGGCTGCACCGCGCTCGCTCCGAGCTCCGGGCTCCTACTCAGCAAGCGCGGTCGTCTCCCTCCAGCAGCCATCATGATTATCTACCGGGACCTCATCAGCCACGGTGAGATGTTCTCCGTCATTTACAAGATCCGGGAGATCGCGGACGGGCTGTGCCTGGAGGTGGAGGGGAAGACGGTCAGTAAGACAGAGGGTAACACTGATGACGCGCTCATTGGTGGAAATGCCTCCGCTGAAGGCCCTGACGGCGAAGATTCCGAAAGCACAGCAGTCACTGGTGTTGGCATTGTCATGAACCATCACTTGCAGAAAACCAGCTTTACAAAAGAAGCCTCCAAGAAGTCCATCAAAGATGACATGAAATCAGTCAAAGGCAAACTGGAAGAGCAGAGACCGGAAAGAGTAAAACCATTTATGACAGGCTGCAGAACAAATCCAGCATATTCTTGCTAATTTCAAAAACTACCAGTTCTTTATTGGTGAAAACACGAATCCAGATGGCATGGTTGCTCTCCTGGACTACCGTGAGGGTGGCGTGACCCCATATATAATTTTAAGGATGGTTTAGTTAGAAATGGAAAAATGTTAACAGATTTGACAATGACTTTGGATCTATCACCTGTCACCGTAACTGACTGCTGCTTGTCATCCACAAAACACCAGGACTGAAGACAAATGGGACTGATGTCATCTTGAGCTCTTCATTTATTTTACTGTGATTTATTTGGAGTGGAGGCATTATTTTTAAGGAAAAAAAAACATGTCATGTAGGTTGTCTAAAAATAAAATGCATTTAAACTCAAAAAAAAAAGGAAAAAAAAAAGATAGCCTTTTTCCTAGACTTTCAGCCTCTTAGTCCTAGCCTCCTCAGCTAAAGGGTATCATCTAAATACACAGCAAATCTCTGCTGTCCCTGTGATAATATTCTATTAAAAAAAAAACAGGGTCTTGCTATGTCCCAGTCCTCCTGCGTCAGCCTCCTGCATAGCTGAGATTACAGGCACACGCCACCGCACCGACTTCACTGTGGTGCAGTTTTAATGTTTCTCATTATCAAGGAGTCTGCTATTTTCAATATATAATATACTACCTATTAAAATGACTGGGTTTTGGGACCAGCAGATGCTGTAATGGTTATGTTGCTGGACTCCCATGTAGTTAATTGCAGTTCAAGTCCCAGACCTGGTGATTTAAAACTCATGCCAGGCACGTGTGTGCATTCCCAAAATCCCAAGAGGGGAGTGGAGACGGGATGCAGAGTGGCCATTCCTCCTGGGGGCTGATTTCTCACTTTTCTATCTCTCTGTCTCTCCAGTGAGCACACGTGCCCTATAACAAAATATCTCTCGTAGAAAAAAAAAAATTACTGGATCTTGGCCTGGCCCCAAAGCCTAGTGGTTAGGGGAGCTGGATCCCACATGACCAGTCCCAGCAGCTTGACGAACAGAGACTGCAGCACATGCCAATCACAAAAGGATGGAGGAATGGAGAAGGGATTGTGGTGTGACCACACCCTATTTGGGGGTGCTTTCTCTTTCTCTCCCTCTTTCTGTCTCTCTACCTCTTTCTGGTGAACACGTGCACTCTCTAGCAATTTTTCAAAAACGTTTGGATCTTGATAAAAACAAAAGCATTCAGAGGTTGCACGGTTATCTGTTTGGCTTAGAATCACAGACGCATAGCTATTCGGGTTTAGGAGACCTTGAAGGCAAGCCTGTTTCACTGACTGACCTGCAAGGAGCCCACAGAGATCAGAACTTTATAAACCTTGCTCCTTTAGCTGAAGATCAATGGAAGTAAATCATTCAACTCTCCTGTTCACTGTGGCTTCCTGTCAGGAGGGACAGTCTACATGACTTCTTGGAGCCTGTCAGCTGTCACTAAAATATCTGTTCTGACAGTATCAGATGCAAGCTGAGGAATTCGGATTGCTATCTGCAATAGTGACATCTGGTGGCTTCTGAGTCCTACTGCGCCTCCATAAGGTAGAAAATAAGGCCTGGATTTTAAGCGAGAAATATTGGTGAAAACATAAAAATGCTACGTGAGTTCTGGAAAAGGGTCCCGGAAGTGGTAAACTCTACAACCTCCAGTTGAATGCTTATTTTTCTCACTATTAAAAATTATTTCAGAAGAATGATTGCAACACAAGTTTTTGTTTCTACAGTGGAAGCGACTAGAGAAATATCCAATTACTTTGCAAAGGGTATGGATGTCTCTGAGTGGTGTTTTGAGTTAGATTTCTTTTCCTTTTTTTAAGAATTATTTTATTTAACTTTACTTATTTATTTAAATTTGACCAGAGAAAGACACAGTGAGAGAGAGAAAGTGAGAAAGCAAGCTTCCAGGTCTGGGACTGAAACTGTGGTTGGCCATGTGGGAGTCCAGCACTATTTTTTTTTTTTTTTTGTGGAGGTTTTTGCTACAGGGCACGTGCACTTACCAGAGAGACATAGAGACAGAAAGCAAGAAATCACCCCCCCAGGGGCGATGGCCACGCCGCAATTCCTTCTCCTCCATTCTCCTCTTGGGGATCTTGGGCATGCACACACATGCGCCCAGTGTGAGTTTAAGCCAACAGGTCCAGGACTTGAACTGCAGTCAACTACATGGGAGTCCAGCGACATAGCCATTACGCTAACTGCTGGTTCCAGAGTCCAGACTCTTAACCACCACGCCACCTGCCAGCCCCCGTTAGATTGTTTTCCATGGTCTGCTTGGTGGCTCTTACACATGCCTGATCATGGATGGCGATCCAGGTAATCCCACCTGTAGCCCTTGCACTGCCTTGAAAATGGCAAGGGGCTGGGTGAAAGCACAGTGATAAAACGTGAGCCTCTGGGAGGCTCGCCCACATGGGAGGGTTCTCAGTTCACACCTGCGGACTCCCTGAGAACACTAACTAGGTACTGCGCATGCCCATGATAGGGGCCGGCTGAAGCTGGGGGGTAGACTGAGGCATCAAGCATCTGCTGGAGGTGCTGCCTCTGTCTCTGTCTCTTTAATTCTATCTCTCTCACTCAGAGAAGAAATAAACTTTTTTTAAAAATGAAATGACAAGCCAGCAGGGGCATGGTGATTAAAGCACCAGACTGCGATTTGCGTCCTGGACCCGGAAGCTTGCTTTCTCATTTTCCCTTTCTTTGTCTCTGGTAAATTAAAATAATAATAATAAAATTAAATAATTCTTTTAAAAATGAAATGACAATAAACTTTCTCTCCTGAGAATTATGGAACTGGAAGAATCAAAAATTATGTCATGTGTGTAGGAGAGTGAAGGTAGACTATGGGGTGGGCCTGTGCAAGACGAGGTTCTGAAGAAGCAGAATCTACAAAATTACAAATAAAGATAGCCAGGAGAGTGAAGAATGGGAGGGTGGACAGAAGTCTGACTACTTTTCCTATTTTCCCAAAATCTTTTCAAAAGGGACTGGGGAAGTCATGCCCACAAACATTAACAGGCCATTTATTTTTCTATTAACAGAAGTCTTCCTACCTCCTGTTCCTGGCATAGTATCTTTGAGATGTATATTTCAACTGATTACAGTATATTCTTGTGCTTATCTCTTCCCAAGACACAGAACTTCCCTTTTCTTTGAGATGTAGATTAAGCCTTTCTTTAACTAAGACACAGATCTTCTCTTCCAATCACCAACCTAAGGATTGTGGAACTCACCTATAGCCCCCCCCCCCCCCACTTTCTGTATGTCCCGCCTTTTTGAGCCAAACCAAGGGAAAATCTTTTCACTAAATGTTGTCTGTCAATCTCAAAAATGAATAAAAGGAATCCCTGTACATGATCACCCCAAGAAAGGCATGTATGCCTCTTCTCCGGGCCTAGGTCACTCACAGTTGGCTTGGAAATAAACCGCATTAATTATTAATTATTAATTTTATAGTTGGTTATTTTTTTCCATCGACAGGAGAAATGTGCAAAGACAGACCATGAAGCATGAAGGAATGATGAAGAATCAATGGAGAGAGGGGCAGGCAGCGTGCCTGATCTAAGAGCTGCCTTGGTTTCTACCCTCCTATGAATTATTCTTTAATTAAAAAAAAAAAAAAAAGTTGTTGGGCCAGCAAATGGTTTGGAGTTTAAGGCACTGGATCCTATGTGGCTGGCTATGCAGTTCAAGTCCCAGATCCAGTATCTTGAAAATCTTGCCTGGCACAAGTTTACTTTGCCCAAAATCCTGAGAGGAGACTGGAGGAGAAGGGACTGTGGTGTGGTCATCTCTTCACTTTCCCTCTCTCTCTCTTTCAATCAAGCACTGATCTGATAGCAAAAACTTAAAAAAAAAAAAAAAGAGTTAAAAAAAATTGCCATAGAGGAAGCTTGCTTTTATGCCACAAAAAGAGTCTTGGTTTGTTCTAATTAAAATATCAAGGTTTTCTCACACATTTGACTTTCCCTTTTCATACTGCTAAGTACTCCTAAGAACTTGTTTCCTTTTGATGCAAGAAAAGTATGATGCAGGAAGTTGGGGTGTGTGGGCCCAGCACCCAATGCAGGAACAGCAGCAAACTCAATTCTTTGTCTCAAGCTCACGAAGAATTAGAGACATGGACACAGGGAAGGAGCAGTGAAGTGAAGAATGTATTAAGAGAAGGAAGAAAGACCAGAACTCCTAGGCAGGGAGTGGGTCCTGGAAAATGGGCTGCCAATGAAACCCCGAGGGGAAGGATTTTATCTATATGTTCAGTCTCTGAGAAGCTGACTTTAAGTGAAAAGAGAGAAATGGTTTGCAGAAGGACTGGCTATCATACTGGGGAGAAATGCCAGCTCATTGACAAGCTTGGAGCTGCTCAAAAGGAGCTTTCAGGAAGA
>NW_006203092.1:165797-171977 GCF_000334495.1 Tupaia belangeri chinensis | reverse complement strand
GGCAGGGAGTGCTGCTGCAGGATGGGGGAGTTGAGTTGCTGGATATAAAAATCCTAGTTTCTTTGGGTTCAGATCTCTAAGAAACCTGTCCTGAGATGCAGAATGAAAAACCACAAACCCATGTTAAGTAGAATAAGAAACATTTTAATAGAAACGTCAAGGTGTCTACTAGGAAGGAAATATACCCCCATGCCTGAAAGGCACGTGGGTGGGCAGCTGCCAGAGGACAACTGCATTGGACCTGAAGTTCGGTGTTACTGTTACCCTAGGGGTCGGTAATGAATATTTACAGGGGAAGGTCTGCGTACTATCTGGCTCCTTTATTTGGTTCCCCAGGATTTTTCCTGTGCTTGTGCATCTCTCAGGTGAGGAGTCACCTATCCAATCAGACATGCTCAGTGTGGTCTGTGAAGGAAGGAGGATCCCTATCTGGATGCGCTGCCTGGATGCCGATTTAGTGTCTCATCCCAGTGGTGAACTTCTCTCTGTATATCTGGGACAGCAGAAGGAAGATAACAACCTTTCTGGTGCCAAAAGTCAGTTGGGAAGGGAGGGAGGAAGGAATCTTCAAAGACGGTCTGGTTGCATTTCTTGATAGGCTCTTTCTTGGGGATCCCTGCCCTATCTCCCTACTCGTGGGGTCTAATTCCTGTCTCACTGTTTTCTTCATCCTCTCCAATGTTCAGCAGCCCTGACAGAAATGGCTTCTTGCTTCAAACCATTAGATATTGGACACTTGGCTTTCATATATTCATATTAAAGACTTGCTCATTGAGAAAACCTAACTTAAGGATTCCTTCACCTTCAACTCAGAAAAGTCCCATTCAGTCCTACACAGGTGCCGACGTGGAGTCAGACTCCATTTGTTCAATCTCCCCCGTCTTCTCCACCCACCTTGCTCATACCTACATTGCCAGCTTCCTCCCAGGAATCTGAGCTGGAAGCTAACAGCCATGCTAGGCCTTTTCTCAAGCTTTATATCCAATTTGGTGTCACTAAAACTTGCAAAAGAATACATCTTAGCCAAAACTTGCTTTGCATAGTTTTCTCATACATTGCTTTAGCCTTTGTCCTAAAACGGGAATGCTTCTTAGAAAGTCAATACACTAAACCTGAACATTTCTACCGTCACTACTGACAACTGATACCAATAATGTTTTTACCTGTTGTAAATTGATTAAGCTGAAATCAAAATTATTTTGGTCCTAAGTCAACCTTTCTTTATTTGACAGATGTTTTGACTAAATATGTGTCAGGTACTCTGCTGGGCAGAAAATAAGACATGGGAAGGGAGACACTTTCTAAATAATTACAATAAATGGGATACATACTATAATAAAGGAATGAAAAATGTCAAGTAACAGGAAGAAATAATGGATCTAGAGAACAGATGAGATAAGAAAGTGAATTTTCAGAATTAAATATATGTCTCAAAAAAGAAAAGAAAAAAAATCCAAGGACTATCATTTAATTATGTTTGCTTCCATTAAATAAGGAAAAATCCATTCTTCTGTCTTGTTTTTACCATAAGGTGTATGGCTCACCGGAGAGAGATAGGGAGATGGAGAAAGTGAGAAATCACCCTCCAGATGGGATGGCCATGCCACAGTCCCTTCTCCTCCACTATCCTCTTGGGAGTTTGGGCACACAGACATACTCAGCATGTTTTCCAAGCCACCAGGTCTGGGATTCCATTCACAGAGCCAACCACGTGGGATCCAGAACCCTAACCTCTGCACCACCTGCTGGGCCAGGAAAAATCCATTCTAGTCCATGATTTTTGTGTAAATGACGTGTGACTACATTTAAAGAAACATTATTTCTAAGTTTTTCAGTTCCACCTTACAGAAACAGTGACCAAACAAGGAAAAGACGCAATCTGGCTCTCCCAAGAAAGTGGTAAAGTCAACACTTTTCAGCATTTTTCCATCTGAGGCCCAGGAAGTGAAGTGGAGGGGGGATCATGTACTGAATTGTCCTCAAGTGTGACGCCTGGCAGGATTGGCCCCACCCACCACCAAAATGTCCTCCACGCTCATGCGCCATCACAACGACAGGTAGGGAATGCAGAAACCTTGTACAAAGTTGGAGTTGTGCTTGGACTCTCTTGTCCATTGATGAAGGAACAATCCACTGAGAATTTTTCCACGCATCAGGCCTGCAGGGGATGACTGCCAGTTACAACACCTGTTTCTCGCAGAGCAGGTTTGTGTAAAACTGAATGCCAAGACAAAAGGACACAAAGACAGTATTTTGCACCAAGAGTGTTTTCTGAGAAATAAACAACTTACTGAGTTCCACATGCTCTGACCAGGTCCAGAGCCATCTCAAGAGCTGGGTGGCCACAGTATGACCAGAACTGTCCTTTCTCTTCACTATCCCCACATGGAAGGTTCTCCACTCTTTCAAAGACCGTGGTTCCCAGAACAACATCAAAAACTCTTACTGAGAAACCTGAAGAGAATGAGGAGAGACAGGCAAGGAATCATTTGGGAGGCTAAATTGCACGAGGGTGCTAAAGTGACCTTCAGACTCGCCTACAGATATGTCATGTCCCCCACCTGGGGGAGCCACCTTACTCCTGTGGGGTGGGAATATGATTAAGTTAACACAATGATAGGGAATTTGAATAGAAAATAAATTGTGCTGAATCTCACATATGGTGTCCTAAAAATGTCCAAAATGATGTCATCCACAGAAAGGTGGGGGGAAGGGGACTGCAATTAGACAAACGAGGAAGAGGCAGTTGAGAAAACAGATTAATGATGCCTTTGACACAATCAGCCTGAGAGGAATACTCGTTTCCATGACAACCAAACCACTTAACCTAAATTAACAAAGCTGTTAAAAAAAGAAAAACTTAAAAGATGGGGTGGGGAAAAGCCAGAAGATCCTCTTTGGGGAAATTAAGTAGCTGTCCCATCAGTGCCTGTGAGAGGTGTGTGTATTAACTACATATCCGCAGGGTGTGGATTCTCTTACACTCTCTGGTTCCCAGTAATTAGTTTTCAAAGGCAGTCCAAAGATGTTGAAAAATCACAGCTAATTAGCGCAGTTTTTCTGATAGAACAGCCTTATTATCCTGACTCAGCTTAGCTAGACAGCAAGGACAAGGAACAGACAAAAGGCACTTCTTGGTTTTCCTAAACTTTGTACCAATATTCACACACCCCATGATCCCAACATCTTCCTGGAATCACGTTCTCAGAATTACACGGGTCAGGCCCATTCAAAAATTTTGTTTGGAGCAAAGAATAACAGTTTGAATAATGAAACACACATAGTTTTGTGATGAGACTATGTTAAAATCAAACAACAAAACGCTTATAACTCATAACTTAATGTCCTCTTTGTAATGAAAAAAAAATGTGTCTTTCTGTTTGGCTCTTAAGATACTATAGAACTATATTTAACTGTTCCTGGGTCTGAAGTGAGTTTGAGTCACAGTGGCACAAACAGAAGTTAGTGTAACAGAGAAAGGCATCCCCCCATGGGGCATAGTCATGCCAGTTTCTTCTCCATTTCCTCCATTTCTCTCTCCTTTGGGGATTTTAGACAAACACATCCAGTGTGTTTCTCAAGTTGCCAGGTCCAGGACTTGAACTGCATAGTAGGCCCTGTGGAATCCAGACACCTATAGGCTCGCCCCTAAATGCTTTCTTAATTTCTCAACTACTCTGACTTATTCCTCAATATCAATTTTAGAAAGATTTTTCATGCCACTGGTATTTGGGGCTGGGATTGGGAAATACTACTGTCCTTATAATAATATTTCATCTTTCTACTCACCAACATGGTATCTCGCTTCTTTTACTTAAATCTTCTAAATCCTCCACTACATTTTGTGACTTTCCTCACACAGGATTCCTCCATTTCTTTTTTTTTTTTTTTAATAATTTCTTATTTACAATGAATTGTTTTACTATGAAGGACAACACTGTATATTCTTACTCAATATAACAGAATTTCTTACTTCTTGTTAAGGAAATAACTAGATACCCTAACCTCTAAGGAGGTGACAGCTGTAGTCAACTAATGAAAGAAAAGTAACCAAGTGAAAACCTGAGGGAGAAGACTCCAGGCGCAGCAAATGGTGAGTACAAAGCCTCTGAGGTAAACACAGCGGGCAGGTGAGCATGGAAAGAACAGGGGAAGGTAAGCATGGCCGGGACTCAGTGAGCAAGGAAAGGTAGAGCGCGTTGTAGTCAGACTTAGGCCCGGAAATAAAGCCTTGGAAGCCATATGAGAAGCTTGGACTTTCACCGCATGCAAATTGGAAGCTACAGGAGACTTTAAAGCAGGTAATGACTTGATCTTGCATGAAAGCAACTGACCTGGTCCAGCTAGGGCATTTACCTCGCCGTGTGATCACACAGCTTCCTGCCTCATGGCCAGTCCCAAACAGCCAGAGAGGAACTGCAGGGCGCTGGGAAAGCCAATCCATGAACACTCACTTTCTGTGAGAGGAGTCATGGGGACCACAAGCCAGAGGTCACACACTGACTGCGCTAGAGAGGCTCTGAAAACTCCATGGAACTGCGAGTCTCAGGAGAGGCAACCCTCCATTACACATTTTCTGTCTGTCCTTCCCACGCCACATGATGACTTTAGGCATTAGCACTTTTCAAGAAGGCTAGTCAGTAAGTACCTTCCTCACAACAGCTCAGCCCCGCCCCAAAGCTGCCACCAGGAAAAGCATTGTGGGATGGAAACTTCCAGTCCCAAGAAAGGTACCAGAAGTCACTGAAACCACCCACAAACCTTAAGGGGTTTGTCTTAACCTCTCATTCAGCTGGAAGCTGCTCTCCATGGCAGTTTCTGTCTCGGCTGCCCTCTCTGCTGTTGTCCCAGCTGTCCAGGCTGCCTGGCTAACTCTGCTCCGGTGGACGACATCACACATGCCAGGGACATCCCAGGGAGTTCACACTGCCATACCTTACTGGGGAAGCTCAAGTTGCTGCCAAACAGAGGGGGCAGGCCCACGAGTGGAGATGTGAATTCCAGGCAGTTGCTACTCAGCCTCCCTCCCAACCTCCTTCCAGGGCGCCTTCCTGACCTGATGCTTGAAAGCTGAAAATCACATTTCTCACACTCTCTTGCTGCCTCAGGTCTGGATACAGACGTAGTTACCCAACAGGAGGCGTGAAGTCAGAAGTGAGACCGACACTGTCTTCCTGCAACTCGGAGCTGTACCGACTGGAAGTAACCTTGTGGAGACCCAGAGTTTCCTGAGCTTGGACAATTTCCTTGTCTAGAGAGCATGTGACTTCCTGATGCTAGAACTGCAGCTACACAGTGGGCTTTTTAAAACTCTTGGTCTGGAACAGCAGATGGTATAATGGTTACTTCACTGGACTCCCATGCAGCTGACTGTTGTTCGAGTCTACATAGAGGCTTAAAACTCACACCAGGTGTGTGCGTGTATGAGCCCACAATCCCAAGAGGAGAATGGAGGAGAAGGGATTGTAGCATGGCCATCCCCCCTGGGGGGTGTGATTTATCATTTTTTGTCTCTCTGTCTCTCTGGCAAGAAGCATACATGCCATATAGCAAAAATCTCTCTTTAAAAAAAGAAAACAGGCAATTGCCACCTGGCAATCTGCACACACCCAAGAACCTTTTGGGTGTACTTCCTTTCTTTCTTTCCTATTAAATCTTCTTTTCCACCTAAAAAAAAAAAAAAAAAGAAAAGAAAAAGAAAAAATCTCTAGGTCCAATGTGAGGGAGTCTTAATTCTCCACCTTCCTTGCAGGTCACTGCAGTGTTCTGGAGTCCCTACTTGTCTTAGTCCATTACCACATTGCTAACAGAAGTACCTGAGATTGGGGATTTATAAATGGAGGTGTATTGGAGATTTATCACAAAAGAGGCGAAGGCAGAACTTTCAGCAGCTATCCAACAAAGAAAGGAGAAGCAGCCTCAGCTTCATCTCCAGGTCCTCTCTGAGGACGGAAACTGCCAGAAGAACTAAAGAAGTGTCTGGATGGTCAGGGCTTGTTAGCAACATGCATGACAGGGCCACCAGCAGCGGTAACGAGAAGACGGAGGGAGAAAACTTTCTTCTGGATTAAGCTTTATAGACCCTTCCTTTGGAGGGCAAAAGATTGATCAAATAAACCAAGAAACCAACTTCACAAAGAAATAGATGAGAGAGCCACGGCGCCCGCCGCCGGACAACGG
>NW_006203092.1:164425-165430 GCF_000334495.1 Tupaia belangeri chinensis | reverse complement strand
CAATTGACTGTTTTATAAAAATAATTAGAATAATAAAGATAATGATTGGGGAAAACAGAAAAGATATGGAATGTTGAAATGGGGAGATTAATGTCTCTGTACTGACTGACGTGCATGGCATTCCCTTTTGAAGAAACAATGTAATACACTGTAAAGTTATATGCAATCCAATGTAATATGAAGAAGATATGATGATAAAAAATTAAAAAATAAATAATAAATAAATAAATAAATAAAAGAAATAGATGAGAAAGGAATAAAGTAAAATCAAATCTATCATGCTTCCTAAGATTTTAGAAAACTTCCAGGCATCAATTTTAGAGGAAATGAAAAATTGAGCATGCAATGTTAACAGAGGGCCAGCAGGTGCTGGAGGGAGGATAAGCATGGCTTGAGTCCCAGACCCGGGGGCTTAAAAACACTCCAGGAACATGTGCGAGGGTGTCCAAAATCCCAAGAGGAGAATGGAGGAGAAGGGATTGTGGTGTGGTCATCCTCCCTGAGGGGCGTTTGTGTGTATGTGTGTGAGGGAGTGATTCCTCATTTTCTCTCTCCAGCAAGCACATTTGCCTAAGAAAAAAACAATAAATACAAATGAATGGAAAATTACTATGTAAAATATGGACAAAGAAAAATAATCTTGAAGGAAAATGGAGCAATTTTTGAGTTTGTGCTTCCCTGTGGTTTGGACATTTTAAAAATACGTAAGAGCTATAAAAATGGATCCTAAGTATGGGAGATTCCGTTGGCCCCAAACTGACTTGTTACTCCATAACCAAGCAGAGGACACGGGGCTTTGACATCGATTCCAGACAAGTTGTTCTCCTTTACCTCCACATTCTACCCAACAGTACTTAGCCACAGAGTTCATTAACCAGCATCTTAGATGCTTCCCATTTTTTTTTTTATGTGTTCGAATAAACTAAGTCTAGGCATGCAGAGCTCATCTAGAAAGGTAAGGAGGAAGACATCTCAGAGACGCAGAGGGCACCAGTCTGAAGTCCT
>NW_006203092.1:158413-164394 GCF_000334495.1 Tupaia belangeri chinensis | reverse complement strand
CCTACACCCCCAAACCATCTCACTTTCTGTTTAGACAAGAAAGAGAGTTAACGATAGCTTTGGCACCTCCTTCCCATTACTTCCCCTCACCCCCAAAATGAGATTTGTAGAACTTAAGATGCGAAAAGTTGAAAACCAGTACACTAAAACCATATCGTAGCCACTGCTCCTTAAGTAATTTGCCAAAGGCTGAAGGACAACTTCCGGTCCTGAAAACCGAAGCAGGCTGGCTAAGAGAGCATCGCACCAGTCATTTTGTCTTTGTTCTCAAATGAGTTGAACCTTTCCAGAGGTTTCTAAATGTAAGACCTTCACCATCCTTTCCAAGAGCCACAGTCGCGTTGACAGGGAACAGTTTAAAAGCTGCATCAGATTCATCTTTCTGACAGCTGGTCAGGAAGTCGTCTTTTGTGGTCCAACCTTGCCTGCGTTGGCCTTAGGAAGATCAGCTGGGTGAGAAAAGAAAGGGTGGAGGAGAAATGTGTTCTTGCTCCTGCTGGGTGAAAGTTATGCATAAATCTCAGATAAGGATTAGGAAAAAAATCCGTGGGGACGAGCAGGTGGCATGGTGATTAAGGCGCTGGATGCTCCCATATGGCTGACCACAGTTCAAGTCCTGGACCTGGTGGCTTGCTTTCTTACCTTCTCTTCTTCTCTCTCTCTCTCTCTCTCTCTCTCTCTCTCTCTCTCTCTCTCTCTCTCTGTGTGTGTGTGTGTGTGTGTCTCTGGTCAAATTAAAAATAAATTAATGACTAAATAAAGTTACATAAATCATTAATAAAAAAAAGAGAGTGATCTGTGTTTTAAAAAAAAAGAAAAATAATCCCTGAAGGCACTGAAATATCAGAATGTGCCTACTAGATTAATGAACAGATAATTAATTACATGTTCTTCTGATACACCTAACCCGTGGGGGGAATATGGGACGGGGGGGGGAGGGAAGAGCTAGACAAATATTAAGTAAAAGAGGAAAGAGGGGAGTTGTTAAATAATTATGCTGTAATCTCTTTTTAAATTACTTTATTCAACTTTATTTATTATTTGTGTTTTCTTTTTTGTAAATAATTATTTTATTTTAACTTTATTTATTATTATTGTTACTTTCCAGTTTGATCATACAGACGCAGAAAGAGAGGGAAAGTGAGAAAGCAAGCCACCAGATTCAGGACTTGAACCACGGTCGGCCATGTGGGAGTCCAGCGCCTTTAACCACCACACCATCTGCTGGCCCCTTATTTGTGTTTTCATTTGACCAGAGAAAGACAGAGAGAGATACACACAGAGATAGTGAGAAAGCAAGCTGCCAGGTTCGAGACTCAAGTCAGTCAACGTCTTCAACCACCACGCCACCTGCCAGCCGCTGTAATCTTTTTTTTCCTTTCATCTATTTTTCCAGACTAAAGGATTCCATACTTTAAAATTTTTTTCCTAAAAAATGTGTTTAGTTCTATCGCTGCAATGGTTCCATGACCACTCTTGTCTCTATGTTCACCGAGACTTTGCAACATGATATTTTGCCAAATTAGGATTTACTTATACAATAACAGAAGTCCCCTCTACTATAAGGAAATAGTTGATGTCCCAGGACTTTAGATGAACGCATCTCTTTTATCTAGGTTTTAAGAAGTTTCAACATTATAAATAACTTTAGACGGAAATTAAATGCAAAAAAGAGAAAAACATTTCTCTTTTAATAAAGAAAAGTATGAAGTCTCTTGGCTCACCTGCTGGGGCACAGTACAACCCAAATTCCCTGCACGACTGGAAGTCGTATCTGATTGTGGGTTCAGATCCCTGAGTTGGTTTCAAAACATGCGAGGCACACACACTCAGACACCCAGGACCTGAGGAGCAGGAGGGCTGGGAAGAGGGATCATAGAGTGACAAGACCCTGCTAAGGGTGCATGCATGCACACACATCTCGTGCTACCATAAAACACATACGCACGCAGAGTCTCTGAAATATTTTTTTTTATTCATTCATTTATTTTAATTTAGCCAGAGAGAGAGAGAGAAAGCAAGCCACCAGGTCTGGGACTCAAACCGTGGTTGGCCATGTGGGAGTGTCCTGCACTTTAACCACCACGCAACCTGCTGGTCCCCTGAAATATTATTAAAATGGCTTTGCTTTTAATTTCAGCATAGAGGTACTCTATTTAACACTATCAATAGTTTAATGGCCAGCCAATGGCACAGTGATTACACAATGCTCTACAATGCTGGACTCACGTAGGAAGGTCCTGGGTTCATGTCCTGAGGTCTTCCTGTACGTGGCAGGTGCCTTCGCATGTGGCTGTGGTCTGAGCTGACTGAAGTTGGGGGAGGATCATGGTATGAAAGCACTATTGGGAGTGCCTGTCGCTCTTTCCCTCTCTTTTTCTCTTACAGAAGAACAAACTTTTACAAATAAAAATAAAGTTTAGAAATTTTAAAAATAAACCCATTAATGGTTTATTAAAATAGATCATTAGTAAGTAAAGACAAGGAGGAAAATAAAATGGAAAACTTTCAAGGCTAGAATGAGCTCTTCTTATTTTCCATTTAATATTTGGGTAGGAACAATTCTTGGAAATGATCACAAACGCAGTAATTACTGGCTTAGTTCTAAATAGATTTGCAGCCGTTCCTTTTCATGTTATTTTTGGCATACTGGCTGTAGCAGTGGCATGCCGTAATGTTGATATAACTGGTTTCTCGGAAAACAAGATTTGTGACAATTTACTCCATTTTGCTTCAAAGACAATCTGAGGCTTTCGAAGTGGGGCTAAAAATGCATACAAATCTTCCCCCCTCGCAGCTGCTTCTTGTTTAACGTTGTCAAATTTTCTTAATTAAAATGTGAGATTTTTATGCTTGGCTCCCCCTCCCCACCCCCAAGCTCAAATGTCACTCTGCCTCATGTGGAAATCTTCAGAAAGCCGAAGGCCCTAATTGTCCAATCAGAAAACCTCGTTTTTAATTTGTGCTTAATAATATCCATCTATGTTATATTTTATCCAACATGAATTCTTTTTCTTTTTTTCTTTTTTTTTGACAAGAGGTTTTTGCCTTAGGGCACGTGTGCTTGCCAGAGAGAGACAGAGACAGTGACAGGGAAAGTGAGAAATCATTCCCAGGGAGATGGCTATGCCCCATTGCCTTCTCCATTCTCCTGGGATCATGGGTGCACACATGTGCACCCAGTGTGATTTTCAAGCCACTGGGTCCGGGACTTGAATCACAGTTGGTCATGTGGTAGTCCAGCAACATAACTACTACACCATCTGCTGGCCCTAATCCAATTTGAATTCTAACCGTCTTAATTCAGCTTAAGGGTGAACAGAGCAATTAATTTATCCCAAAAATCATAATTACTGATGAAATAGCAGGAATCCTCATGAGTCTTAGGTCACATGACTTTCAAACTTATGTGCATGCTGAGGACTCCCTACGTTTTTTCTCAACCCAAACCTCTCTCTTAAATCCCAGATTGACTTATCCAGTTGGCCTCTAAACATCAAGATATCTAATAAAACTCTTAAATTATGTCCAGACTGACTTAGCATTCCCCCAAAATCTGCTTCCCATCTCAGCTGATGCAAATACAATCTTCCCATTGTTCAAACCCCAACTTGATAGAACACTCCGGTCTGAACCACCACGACCCCTAGTGTGGATTATTGCAATAACATCTTCTCTCCCGGCTTCTGTCCTTGTCCACCTCACCCTCTTTTCAACGTGGCAGTCATGGTAATCTTTTCCAAATCTGTCAACTCATGCCATTCTTGTTGAAAAACTCCAATGGGTCCTCCTTTTAGTCAGGGTACAGTCAAAGTTTTTAAAATGGCCCCATTACCTTATGAAGATAACTTATATACCTGCCAGTGGGGGGACATTCTCCCTGGGTCTCTTGCTTTCCTGCACATCTCAAAGAAAGAGGAACTAGTATAGCTTTGTCCAGACTATTTTCAAAACTGTTTAGATAGTGAGCAGCTTTGGAGGACAGAGATAGTGGCTCCTTCGACAGAAATGTCGCCCTCCAGAGCAAAGAGCAGGAAGGTTTGCGTTCCATCCGTTGTAAAAGATTTAGGTTCCCTGAGCTTGAGGATCTCCCCTGGAGATGTAGCAACCACGTGGGTCCCTCCAGCCCACCCCCGTGGGACTTAGAGGACAAGGGGAATTGACACATACCCTAAAGTTCATGCTGCTGTGTGTAATAAAGTGCTTTCGTCTCTGATTTACACATCTGTGTCTTCTGCTGGAATCCACAAAATGGTACACACTAAACTCATTGGTTGCAAGTTTCAAATTTCAAGCATTTATAATTTCAGATTGTGGATGTTCAACAGAAAACATTTCTGACTCTTTACACACCTGATTCATCTCCTACTGGAGTCTCCCTCACTCCCTCCAGGACAGCCACGTGATACTCTTGATGTTCTTCAAACACATTTGCATACTCCTTTCTAGAAATCTTTTGCTATAAGGCACGTGTGCTCACCAGAGAGACAGAGAGCGAGTAATCATCCCCTCTGGGGATTACCACACAGCAATCCCTCCTCCTCCATTCTCTTCTCAGGATTCTGGGCACTCACACACGCGCCTGGCCTGAGTTTTTAAGCCACGGGGTCCAGGACTCAAACCACGGTCAGTTACGTGGGAGTTCAGCGATGTAACCATTCCCCATCTGGACCCCGCACACTCCTTTCTTCATGCTTTCACTGGCTTTCGTTTTCTGTCTGAAAAACTCTTCTCCCGGATACCTATGTACCTCCCTCCCCTCTGTCACATCTGTAATCCACTTTTACCTTCTCAATGAGGCAGACTCTAACCATCCTAGAGGTTGAGCATCCCTCATCTAAAACTCCACAATGTTCCCAAGTCCAAGACTTTGAGTGCAGCATGATGGCACAAGTGGAAAATTCCACACCTGACCTCATGAGGCAGGTTACAGGCAAAACACAGCAATACAAAACTATATAAAATTATCTTCAGGCTATTAATATATGATGTATATGAAATATAAATTTCATCTTTAGATTTAGTTCTCCTATCCTAGATAATCTCAGTAAGTATGTGCAAATATTCCGAAGGAAAAAAATCCTGGTCCCAAGCATCTTAAAATAAGGGATGCTTAACCTATATTTAAAATCACATTGATATTTTCTTTTTTTTTTTTTGAGTGTATTATAATTTTTTTTTATTTTTATTATCATCATAATCTTCTTTATATTACATTGGATTACATATAACTTTACATTGACTTCCATTGCTTTTTCAAAAGGGAATGCCATGCATGTCGGTCAATACAGAGACATCAATCTCCCCTCTTTATCATTCAATGTCTTTTCCATGCATTTCCCAATAATTATTATTATTATAATTTTTTAAAACAGTCAATCACTATTTCTCATTTTGCTTGTTAAAAGACTTCACCCATCATGAAATACTTCCCAGACCAGTCCAGTTGAGAATACTATACATGTCATCATCAACAGATAATAAACCATATCTGTTTCTCACTAACATCCTTTTTTTTTTTTTTTTTTTATAGTTTATTTTTTATTATAATTTTTTTTTCCCATCGCAACACTCAAATGAATTTTCCATCCAATATATACTGTGCGTTGGCTCAATCAAGCACGTCAACATATATGTTCTCAGCAAATGATTTCCCAATTCTTGTGTCCTGCATACCTTGCCTTTTGTTTTACCATCCTAGATTCCCCATCCCCCTCCCTCTGTTATGACCCATCCTCCTCCCACATTGTCCCTGGCATCCACGATTGCCCTCCGTGCCTCACCCCTCCCCAAATGATCTGTCAGTGATCTTAATTAGTCTAAGTCTCTCCAATAGTTATCACAGCTGACACATGCCTCTACATGAACTCAAGTCTGACTTTAGGCCTAAACCCCATTGGGTAAAAAGAGCATACTATAAAGTAGAACCCAACTGGGCCCATACCGCTCACTGCAGCCATCAAATATCCAATTTTTTTTTT